>NC_043977.1:44225578-44370578 GCF_902148855.1 Sphaeramia orbicularis
TCTGGTTTTGACCAACTATATATAAAATGTCAAGAGATAACTTTTTTGTGATCTGGCGCTATATAAATAAAATTTGATTGATTGAGTGATTTAATTGGTTTTCCCCTGTAAGTCGCTTTGGAAAAAAGCGTCTGCCAAATGCGTAAACATAAACATAAACATCTATGAATATTTATGATTTATGACACATGTCTAGGTCTTTTTTCACCATTCAACAACTCTTTTCATTGACTTTATTTATCCTCTAATTACTTTGTTTAACGCATTAACGCCTGAATTTATATGCAAGTATATTAAAAAATATTCATTATTTGTGTTTGCTTTCACATAGATGGTAAATTAAGTGGAGATTGTTAATTTGACAATAGCAAAAATAGATAGAATGTTGGGTATGTTACATATTTACCGCAACAGGCAATAAATGTAAAAAAAAAAAAAAAAAAAAAAAAACAGGCATGGAAATGGTTTTTATTGATGCCATATTATTTTTAGTGTCCTGACTGCAACACCAACTATTTTAACTATTATTATCCAAACAAACAGAGCTCAAGCTTTTCATTGGAATGTAGGTGTCAGACTCATTTTAGTTCAGGTTCCACAAACAGATCTATTATCTCAAGGAGGCTGGACCAGTAAAATAATAACACAGTAACCTATAAATAATGACAACTCCAAATGTTTCTCTTTGTTGTAGTGCATGGAAAGTAAAATTACATATAAAAATCTTTACACTTATAACTATCCTTTCATAAAAAATGGGAATAAGCTGAAACTATGAACAATCTAAGTGTAATTTTAACAATATTATGCCTCAGTTTCTTACAGTGGTTCGCAACCTTTTTTGGCTTGTGACCCCATTTTAACATCACAAATTTCTGGTAACCCTGGACATTCAAAATGGACACTTTTTTTTTTGTTTTTTTTTACTAAATTAATATGTAATGATCATGCAATAGTTTGCTCTACTATGTTGCAAATAAACATTAATTTTAGATGACATTTAGTCTATAATGTATATATTATGGACAGAGGCAGTGAAGCCAGGTGTAGATTATTGCACAAGTGAGAATTTGATTTTCCTTGGTCAGGATATGTACAGTCAGTCCAGCTTGGATTTACAAGGCTGACAATTAATACTGAACAAACAATAACTCAAACTATGAATTATGAAAGAGCTGCAGCATCTGAAACCGACACATGAACATTTGACAGAAACAGAACCACAGTGCGTCAGTTCAGCTTCACAGGTTGTCATGTCTTTTATGTATTGTGATTGTCTCTCTCAATCACCATATATTTTTATTAGTAAGTGTTATTTTTATTTTTATCAATTACTAGAAATTTCAGGCGACCCCATTTGAGTTCCAGGCGATCCCACGTGGGGGTTCCGACCCCAAGGTTGAAAAAAATGGTTATAATTTTCACATGCACATCATAACTTACAGAGCACAGTGGATCTACTGTACAAATACAGGGTTTTTCAAAAAGAATGAACTGATTCATTATGCAATATTTTAATAAGGAGAAGCAATAGAAAACTCCAGCCAAGTCACAAGTATTCTACTCACAATCAAACTGTTATTTCCTGTTTACAAGTGTTCAGTTTGGCCACCACCTGCAGCAGGCAACATCAATACGATAAGAGAATTCCTCCCAGACACGTATCAGCATATCACGATCCACTGAGTTGATCGCTGTTGTTATTCGATGTTTAAGGTCATCGAGGTCAGCCATTCAGAACTTACAAAACTCCTCTTTCAAATGGTCACTGACTCTTTCCATGACAAGGCTTGAGAATGAAGCAATGCGTCATGAAAGCATTCATTCTTTCTTAATAACCCTGTACACAACACATTTAGAAATAGGCATCTGGAACTGAAAAATATATACACTATCTCAGTTTCCGTGATAGTAACGGTTATGTCATGAATTTGCTACTGTTGGCGTTAAGAGGTTAACATGGCTAAAACACAACCCTAGCTTCATCAGTTTCAACATAGCTCAACTGCAACCCTAATCCAAACCTTAACCCTAAAATGGGTCACCAGGGACTGGTGAATATTACAAGGTTATGTTTAACTGTGATTTAAGACATAGCGATGTGTCTGCGTTGCTCTTTTATGTCCGTCAAAGAAAAGAAGTGATGTTTGCACACGAGCATGGTGAACGGAATGACTTAGTTCAGGATGGTAGCAGGTGAAGGTGTTAGCTGACAGATTTATTATTTTCAGAGTTCAGAGGGCTGTTTGAAATGGTACAGAGTTCAGTTAGTGCTTTGCAGCTACAGCCACATGGTGATTTACAGAGACGGAGTTGTTCCACAGCGGTGTACTCCACCAGTCACAGTCTGACGCACTAGAAGAAAACCAGTGACAACACATTTCATCTGCTTATCGACCCATTAAACAGAATAGATTAATGATGCAGACAAATAGAAATGACTTAGCTGGAACATAGAATCTGTTCTTAAACTCTTCAGCTTTTTAAGAGTGAAGTTTAATAAAAAAAAAAAGAGATCATGCAGTTTATTCGTGTGTGTTTTGCATGTGTGTCAAGACTTTCGACTACTGTCGTCTTAGCTTTTCTGACCTTTGTATTGGCTCTGTAATTGGGGTAACATCCATTTAATTTAAACCTCTCTAAACTTCTCTTTCGCTCTCTCTCACACACATATGAGTACACACAACTGGCAGTGGGACTATAAAGCCAAAACATCTGTTTCTCTCATCAGATTTCTGGAAGCTGCTCCATCCAAACAGCTACGGAGTGGGGAATTGTGTGCAAATGTGAGTATGTGTGTTTTATTTATTTAATTTCCACCTGCTTTGGTTTCAGTGCATAAATTACAATGTGTTTTTAATAAATTGTATTCACATCTTTTTTAAGTATCTAAAGCCTGCAGAGTGACTCTAAGTCAATGCAAAATCTTAAAAAGACTCTCTCTGGTCTTTGTCTGTTGATGGTAATTGCTTATACTTGTGTGTGTTTTACAGTAGATGCTGTGAAAAGATAGTTTTCACCCAAAAGCATTCAATCCCTTAAACTATTTGGAGCTGCAATGCTGAATTAAATAATTTACAAGTTAATGAGACTATCATAAGGAAAGAAGAATAAAACGAGACAGAATGCAGCTGAAAGCATATGCACATTTATTATAGTCAGAATATTATCTGCTGGGTATGCCTCCAATTGTGTACAAAGAATGCAAATTTTATCATAGAAGACACAAGCTTTTACTGAATGTAGGAAAAAAAGTTACATAAACATTCAAGGGCAAAGGATTCCGATGACAATGGTACTTACAGCATACTCAGCTGTTGCAATGATAATCTAATGTAAGGTAGATGTATTGTTACCAAGTAGTGTTGGATGGAATACACTGCATAAACATAACATAACATAACATAACATAACCTAACATAACATAACAAAACATACAACATAACATAACATAACATAACATAACATAACATAACAATTTTCTCAGCAGTAGAATTAATAATGTTGGAAATGTGTACTCCCAGTGAGGTTGGTGGATGTGCAAGTGCTTATTTGCATGGTAGTTATTCTGTATCTGCAAGAATTAAAGTAAAGGTGTAGAGTCCAGTGATGTTGTTCAGTTTAAAGGCTGATGCACTGATGAAAAACAGAGGCAGAGCTGAAGATGTTTTGGAAACAAAGTGAGAGAGGCCAGAGTGAGATGGTTCTGACATTTGCAGGGGAAGGTTAGTGAATACATTATTTGAAGGTTGAGAGATGGAGTAATAGGCAGGAGGTAAAGAGGAAAAGATCAGTGAATGTGAAGGAGGAGTGCAGGGAGTTGGTGTGAGAGAATAAAGTTCAGAGTCAGATGAAAGCAGATGATTTGATGAAGCGACCCCTAAATAGAAAGTAGTAGTAGTAGTTGTAGTAGTAGTAGTGTAGTAGTAGTAGTAGTAGTGATAGTAGTAGTGGTGGTAGTAGTAGTAGTAGCATTAGTAGCAGTAGTGGTGGTAGTGGTAGCAGCAGTAGTAGTAGTAGTAGTAGTAGTAGTAGTGTAGTATAGAGTATAGGTAGTAGAGATAGCGGTAGTGGTGATTGTAGTAGTGGTGGTAGTAGTAGTAATAGTAGTAGTTGTAGTGGTGGTGGTAGTAGTAATAGTGGTGGTAGTAGTGGTAGTAGCAGTAGTAGTAGTTGTAGTAGTAGTAGTAGTAGTGTAGTAGTAGTAGTAATAATTATGTTTGTTTGCTCCTGATATGAGTGTTAGTGCTCTTATTTTTATCTCCAGTTTAGTTTCCCCCAACTCCGAGGAAACACCTGTCTAACCTAAAAAAAAAGGGATTTTAAGGGCTTATTTATCCTCTGTGTTAAAGGTGCGGGAGACTTTCATGACCAATTTTTATTCAGATCTGTAAAACCTCAGTCAGCCTAAGTATCACATTCTGTACGTTTTTCTGTGATTACTCACCTGAATCTCTTGCATTACGGTGAACAATTTCGAAGTGCCATCACCATAAACAGTCCATGTGTTTACAAACGAGCCGGGAGGTCACTCAGGCATCTTCGGAATTTTGTTGCAACGTGCTTTGTGGGAAGCGAAGGCTCGCGCAGCCACCTTACAGCGAGAGCTGGAACAGACACGATTGGAAACAGCAGGAACTCCCTTCCTTCTATGCATAGTCCTCCAGCCGTTTCCAGCCATTTCTGTGTTTCCGTGTGTTGTATAACACCATATGGTCGTGCTGCCACTGCTGCTGTCAGGTGGCTGCAAACCTCCGTTTCCCACAGTGCACGCCGTGACAAAATTCCGAAGATGCCCGACTGACCTCCCGGTCGGTTTGTAAACACACGGTTTTTATGGTGGATGGCACTTCGAAATTGTTCACCTTCATGCAGGTGAGTAATCACAGAAAGACTTACAGATTTGTGATACTTAGGCTATGACTGAGGTTTTACAGATTTGATGAAAAATTGGTCACGAAAGTCTTCAGCACCTTTAAATTCACACAAAGCCATCGTGTGTTCATTCCATATTTTTTTTTCCGTCTCCTTATGGATGCAGACCAGTTCAGACCATACAGTACCACTGGGAACCAGAGGGGGCAGTGTTGAGATTCGATATAAAAATTCCAGAAATGGTGGAATTTTTCCAAGAGTGACTGTGTGAGTTGGTGAAACTACCAATATATTTTGACAACTAGCTCTTCTCAGTATTAACATTTGTAGCACCTCCTCTGTCATTGTTATGTTTATTATTGACTTTCGTCTTCTTCTCTAAGAGAATTTACTGTTCTTGCTGGTATTTGGCCAGTATGTTAATTCAAAGGGGCGCCCTCTGGTGGATTAATTGCTAAATGCTCATTCCAATGCATGGAAGCATAAGGGCAGCGATGTTTCCACTGTTTGAAACACAGACATCTGTTTTCGTTTGTACACTACCAAAAGTTTGGACTCACCTGGTTTTTCTTTTTTTCATGACTATTTCCATTGTAGATTCTCACTGAAGGCATCAAATATATGAATGAACACATATGGAATTATGTAATTAAAAAAAGTGTGACATAACTCAAAGCACGATTTATATTTTAGATTCTTCAAAATAGCCTCCCTTTGCTTTAATTACTGCTTGGCACATTCTTGCCATTCTCTGGATGAGCTTCATGAGGTAGTCACCTGAGATGTTTTCCAACAGTCTTGAAGGAGTTCCCAGTGATGTTGAGCACTTGTTGGTCATCTGCGGTCCATCTCGTGTCATTTAAATGAGAAGGTGGGTCCAAACTTTAGACTGGTAGTGTATGTAGAGCATAAATGAGCCTTAAGAAGTTAGCTATGTCCATTTCCATTTCATAACTACAACAACCTTACAATGTAGTATCCTGTTTTCGTTTGTTTGTGGATGGTAACACCCAATTTTAATTTCAGAAATGTAGATAAGACCTTATTCCAGATTTGAGAACCTCAGATATGCCAACTGGGGTAGTCCAAAAGAAAATGGGATACTGGTGCATGTATCTTCATGTTACCTGAATTTTGACTACTGACTATTAATACTATATTCTGAATATGATCAAAACCAGGATAAGTCACCATATTAGGGTAGTAATGTAAATACAATCCATGACTTTGTACATTTTAAGATGATTTCCTGTCATTGGAGGGGTCAATAATTCATGACTTGCTCCTTTGGGTCATGCCAGAGGTTAGAGATGAACCAAACCACCAGGGGTCTTATTATGAATGTGCTTATTACCCTGCCCCCCAAAGAGGAGGCAAGGGGTATTGTTTCTGGTTTGGTTTGCTTGTTTCATTTTTTTCATTTTATTTGTTATTTCAAGCATTTGCAGAATACATGCAAATTCAAAATTCCAAAATCATTTATCTACACTCGAAAAGGAGTGGGAAGAAGAAAAACGTATTTAATCCCACCCCATTCTCATCATTAAACAAATGAACATAATAACGTTTTAAATACTCACTCCTGTCCTTAGACTTCAAGCCAGAGCAATGAACAAAATAGCCTATACCAAATTAGAATAAACTCATTCGACAGTATTTACATTATCATTTGTTTGTCACATTTGTTCTTTGCTTGTTTTAACAATTTTGCAGCAAAACTAGTGACCCAGAATAGATGTCATTACATTTTGGGAAAAGTAGGTCAAAGTTCAATTTTTTATGATTTTTTTTTTTTTTTTTAGAATTTTCCCATTTACTTATCATGGGCAATATATAATAATAGCTTTATTGTATAGCACCTTTAAAAACAAAGTTTACAAAGTGCTTTGATAGAGGGCACAACAGCAGGATACAAGAAGCAAGTAAAAACACTAAAACAGAAGCAACACAATAACAGAGATGCACACAACAAATGCAAAAAACATGACACTTCGAATAAATTAAGTGAATCGGGTAAAGAGGGCAGGGATAACGTAACATGATGCTGTCAAATCAATGCAAAAAATTAGGAAATGAGATAAAACCACATGTATGAGAATATAGGTTAATAATCAAACAGGATAAAAATCAAATTTAAAAAATTTAAATTAAAAGGGACAGACATCACATAAAAGCAAGTCTATAAAAATGTGTTTTAAGAAGTGATTTAAAAGATGCCCCTGATTTCGCAAGGCTTATCTCCTCGGGCAGGCTGTTCCAAAGTCGAGGGGCCCTGATGGAAAAGGCCGGTCACTTTTTGATTTAAGCCTCGACGGAACAGCCAGGAGCTCTCTGTCCGAGGATCTAAGGCTGCGTACTGGTCATAGTCAACTAGCATCTCATCTATATAGCTAGTAATCAGTAAAATCTTAAAATCAATTCTAAAACACAGGGAGCCAATGGAGGGATGCCAGGATGGGGTGATGTGATGTCACCTGTTAAAACCAGTGAGAATATGTGAGGGGTGGGGTTTGTTGTGCCTGGCCCCACTTATTTAATTTAATGGGACTCCACTTGTTTATAGTCATGGGTAGTCAGTTGATCTTTTGAATCTGAGTTTGGTACAACACCGACTGACCTTTGTATCCTCAGGCCTCACGTTAGCAGCCGATGTCACATCATGGTTTGCAGAACTGACGTGTTGACATCCCTAGCCTGTCATTGTGTGTCTGCTCTGTATACGCTCCTCCTGAACTCCTGAACCTCCTTCAGGCCAATTATACCCCTGTATCATCTCCCTGTCGTCTGTTCCATTCCCTGTGTGCTGCTGCATCTTGTCATCTGATATCATAAGTGTCTTCTGGTTGTTATTTACTCTCCTGATTGGATACATCATGTTAAAGCAGGATTTGATTCAGAGTCTGTAACATAGCAGATGTCCTCAGTACGGTTGGGCCGATAGTGTGAATGGGCCCAATAATGGATCAGCCTTAAAACACAAAACATTTGAAGCACCTCATAAACAAACATAACAAACATTTAATAATTTTGTCTTTTGGGTTGATCCATTGTGGTGTCCAGTAGAACTCTGGACATTTTCAGGGGTAGATAGATTTAAAACTCAGCTTTAATTACTGATTTACAGCATTAAGCCTTTGTGCTGGTTTGATCCAAAAATAAGGAAGTGGCCAGCAGCCTTGAGGAGTGGCCTCAGTATCGGCCCTGACTGTATTTATCAGAGCACAGAGGAGGCTCGGTGATGAGTTCTGACACTTTTGCTTTTCCTTGATTGTAATTAGAGGGGATGGGAACAGACGGCGCTGCCTCAGCCCGCTGCTTCTGTCAATCAGCCCATTTACATGGATATAATACAAGACTGTGATTACGCAGCTGAACACACACTCAGACACACACACTGTTTTCGGATTTAGACAAGACTTGAGCATTGTTGCATTCCATGTGCACCTTTTTCCATGATGTTTTTCTCTCTTATAATCAGAGTATTCCATTTTCCTCTGGCTCAGATGTATGTGTATACTTTATAGATGACATTTTTTCCACATTCATACACAAAGGACCATATATAGCTACACACTAAGGTCTACTGTTGAAATTTGGTTGAAATGCAACAGCACATAATATTAGTGTTATCATTCTTAGTTATATGAAGAAAATGTTTAATAGGAAGAGGACAAAAGGTGGAGATATGTTATCAAAGTCAATCAATAAATAAACATCCAAAATGGAAGATAAGTGAAGTTTGTGTTGAACTCTGTTTTGTGTAGGGAGCATGCTAACATTAGCTAACTACAGTCCTAAGTTAATGACTGTCTCAGTTGGTTAGAACCATATAACAGCCTGTGCACTGATTGTATGTAGACTTTGTATGTAGACACTGGATTTCCTGTGTCCTTCACATTGAATTTAATATACAGCAGAGTTTTCAACCCTGGGGTGGAACCCCACGTGGGGTCGCCTGGAATTCCAATGGGGTCACCTGAAATTTCTGGTAATTGATAAAAATAAAAACTTACTAATAAAAATATATGGTGAGTTGAGGAGATAATCACAATCCATAAAAGACATGACAAACTCTGAAGCTGAAACTGAAGCACTGTGGTACTGTTTATCTTTCAAATGTTCATTGTGGTCAGTTTCAGATGCTGCAGCTCTTTCATAATTCATAGTTTGAGTTATTGCTTGTTCAGTATTAATTGTCAGCCTTGTAATACAAGCTGGACTGACTATACATATCCTGACCAAGGAAAATAAAATTCTCACTTTGTGCAGTAATCTACACCTGGATTTACTGCCTCCGTCCATAATATGAATTAAGCAAAAAAAAAAAAAAAAAAAAAAAAATCTGCCAAAGGAACAATTGAAAATTATCTTGGTAAGATTTCTTGAAAAACAATTTTCAAGCTCTATTGTATAAAAATAAGTTTTTATATCTCACTGAAAAGTTACTCCTCAGGTGATTATGTCTTATTTTAAGTGTGATGAGATATTTTGACTAGAAATGAGAAAAATACACATGGTAAGATTTTGATTTTTGCAGTGTAGTGTTGCACACCATCACTGTTGTAGAACAGAAGAGACTCACAGACAAACTCTGAAAGTCAGTGAAAGGATTCTCAAAGAAAAAAAACACAAAACAATCCTGGTTGTGCATGTTGTTATTATGGATGCGAGACAGTCATAGCTTAGAAATGAAGTCAGAGTTAACAACAACTTCAGCACAAGCACATGAGCATGCTTGAATCTTAAACCTATAGCTATTTCTATCACCAACATTTACTTTAGATTTATTTTGCTTTGTGTTTTCTACAAAGTAACTCAGAGGAGCGCTGGGATTATTTTTTCATGTGGAAGCCAAACTAATGAGGCCTAGCGCTTCCAAACTGTTGCCTCCTCCTCGATCCTTCCTCTTTTCATATCTGTCCGCTCCATAAATTCCACTGTGCTCTGTTGTTGTAGATATCTTTGCTGCAGATAGACATGCATGCATTCATATGAATAGACTTGTATGTAACCTAAAAAAAACATGTGCCACAACCATGAAAAATAGTCAGCAGTTGCAGCCAACGTGGAAAGAAAGAAGTATTTGCTTTGGCTGTCACACTGAATAATTGTTGACTTACACTGATATACACATAAAACATCACACTGTGCTCCACAGTAAAGATAGATAACATCCAGGGAGGAAAAACAATACTCTTTAGATCTTATCATTAGGCTTGTGTGGACTGTGTAGCCAGTGCTCAGAACCTGGGCTGTGAGAGTTGGATGTGGTTTAGAGATAGGGTCAGGTGTTTAATTGTGACAGTAAATGTTAGGGAATGTATTAAGTATGGAGGTGTTGTGTATGTTTGTGTGTGAGTGATGCTAATTGGCTCATCCTGCAGAGCCAGGGCTGTGAGCAACAGAAGGGGAAGGTGTTTAAAATGCAGAGAGCAGTCACGGCTGGAGGAATGGTAGCTACAAAACACACTCTCCCTCTGTCGCTCCTTTGTTGCTGCTTCCCTTCCCCCTTTCTCCATCTTCCTCCCTCTGTCTCCTTTTCTTTCCTCTGCACATGCTCTCCCTCGGCCTCCCTCTCTCTCTCCGTCTTTCCCCGACACCATCTGGTCATTCTGTGTGAGTCAGCGCTGTCGCCCACTGGAGGCTCTGCCACCCACACACAGTGACAGTGACATTTCAGATCCCCAGCCCAGAGGATGTGTGTGACAGTGTATAATACTGCCTGTGTACATGAGCCATGCTTTTATAAATACTGTACACTTCCTGTCTGTGCTATGTACATGTCTCCTCTACAGTTGCATGGTATGTTAAATCATTGTAGTTATTTATTTTCAAGCCACATGACTGTACCCTGCATGGAAATATACTGTAACTGAGACAATTAGATTACTAGTCCCTTTAAATCAGAAGGCAAATTGTGGGAACATCAACCCTTTCATGCATGCATTGTTAATAAACAAGTGGTATTTTTAACATAAAACATATCAAATCAGATTTCTTTAGTATCTTATTACTTTATCAAAATGCCCAGCTATTTATTAGTGATTCCATGCATCAACAGTTTAACATGTAATGGTATTAATTGTTTAAACATAAATACATCTATAAAGCTCTTTCCACAATAAGAATATATCGTTGATTTATGAAAACAGATCATTTCAGTGTAAAATGTAACTGTCCACTGTGGTGAAGTTCATGAATGACTGATTACATGTTGGGAAACTTCAGTCTCTGAGACAAAATTACAAAAACCATGAGGATTAAACTGCGATCAAACAATTCCCTAAACATTAGATTATTACAGTCTTTCTATGTAACCACGTTTTGGATCCATATATATTTATAAAGACTTTATTTATCTCAAAGGGGAGAAATTCCAAAGTCACTGCAGCATTTACAGTAAAGTCAACCTAATACATATTAGAAAATGCAATGGCTCAATCAACCCTTTATCAGGCAAGTGACTATTTTTGGTAATTTCAGGATACATTACAAGACAGTTACCGTAGCAGTTACATTGAGGAGAGTGAGTCAACAATCTGAGGTCCAATGTGGTCTACAGGGTCTGTAAGGTCCACCTCTGCATGAACAGTGAGTGTACCTGTTTTGTTAGGTACCATGAGTAATGGTAATGTAAGGAATGATGTTCAAAGGGAGAATGTGGATGTGGACAGGGGTCTGCATCGGCACTTATGTTGGTCTAATGTTCTGAAAGTGATGTTCTAAAATAGATGTTCCTCTCACCTTACATGTGTTTTTCTTACATTTTTATATATACTTCTTGAATTATTATTTGTTTTTGTTTTTTTGGCCACTTACGGGAAAGGAACCAAATGTGGTAACTTCATCAGCCATGATTTTCTACATAGTAAAAAACTGGAAAAATTTCACAAAAGTAATAAAGTCTTGTTATGTCCTCCAATAACACACTAAGGGTAACATTTTGAATTTCAGAGTATTTCTATGAGTGTCCTATAAAGAGTTAAGAGTTGGAGTCATTACTGCAAATAATGTAGCTTTAATTAAAGACTGAATAACTGTCCACTGTAGTAATGGAATGCATGAAAGGGTTTAAGCTATCTAAACATGACCAAGCACAACGCCACAAAATAATCCCCTCTACTGTCCTTATATTCCATTACTTATGTCTATAGTAACTGCCTGTTATTAATCAGTACAAGCAAATGGGCAAAACACACTCTATACTCTACATGTGCGGCTTTGATCTGTTTGCTGTTGTTAGCTTTTGTTGTGTTATTTATGAGGAGTCTCACTCAACAGACCGAGACAGATGTAAATCATGTCTATGGGCTGATATGCAAATTCTGTGTGTGTGGCAGACTGTGGGTGACTCTAATCTACCATCATGTTATATACAGTGTCTCTCTTGGTAATTTTCTGTAGCTTTCACAGCATTTGTAAGCCAGGGATCTGTTCAAATACAACAATGGGGGGGGGGGGGGGGGTGACCATGGGGTGTTGAGTTTGCAACACTTGTGAAAATAAATAATAGAGTAGATGAGGAAGCAAGACAGGGAAAAGAGAGGAGTGAAGGGGGGAGAGGAGGAAAAAGAGGAGATGAGATGAGGAAATAAGAGAGGAGAGAGAGGAGATGAGGAAACAAGAAAGGAGTAAAGGGGGGGGGGCAAGGGAGGAGAGGATAGCAATGGATTCAGTATCATCTGCAGTTTGTGTAAACTGCATTTGATTCCAGTGACATTCATGGTACAAAGAGTCTTCATTGTCCAGTTAGTCTACAGTAGTCATTTGATGATGCTGCTCCAATTGAGTTCCTTATCTTACCATTTGTTGGTTGTGACATAACACCCATTTCACATAAATGACTGACGCCTTATTTGCACTGCAAAAGCCCAGGAAATCTACCTTGTTTTGTTTTGTTTTGTTTTTAAACCACATATATTTGCATTCTGTGTGAAAGTAGCATGGCATCAACAACAGTATGAAAAAAAATGATGACAAGAGAAAAAAACAAAAAACACCCTGGTTAAAAGGGAAAGATGTATGATGTGATACAGTATGTGTGCAAGCCATGACTGTGGAAAACATCTGAAGAAACAGTTGTCGGGAAAAAGGAAACAGCATTACAGTTGACATTGTGGAATTGGGAGATGGTGCAGTTCAGTTGGTTATCCATCAAAGCACAATTATACTGACTATGACTGGTTCCATTTTACAGGCAAAGCTCGAATCATGACTGGTCTTCGTAACAGCAACACAGTAGAATTTATCTTTGCTTGCACGGGCTGTTTTGTGTTAAAACCTTGATTCCACCAAATAGAATCACAAACAACAGCACCAAAAAAGAAAGAAAAAAAAAAAGCAATAATATTTTCTTTCTCTTTAAAATGGGAAGCAAATAGGGGTCTTTTGTGTTACAGTACAGTTGGATCGGGGGGGTTGTGCGAGCCCTCAGATATCACATAACTATCTCTAATATGAATGCAAATGAACTCTGAGGATGTTTTCATCAGGAGGACAGGCTCAAAATACCACATGCAATTATTTTCTCTCATGACTGATTGGAGGGATTACATCAGAGAAGCTGAAAACTCAGTGTTTTCCTTTTTAGTAACAAACATCTAACAAAACCATCTGGAGACATTCATCATTCACTGTAGATAAATAAATACAGCAACTTTATGGCTGTACCAAGACAACAGGGAATGAGTTTAGAAGTTAGCACAATCCATGCGTTTACATGACAGCTTTTATTCCTGGTTTAATCTGATTAAAGGTTAGATCCTATTCAGATGCCCATGTAAACACCTTATTCCAGTTGAAAAAGAAAAGTTCAGATTAAATTTAAACCTGATTAAAGTCACTGGTTTAATCCTCTTTAATTCCGATCTAAATTATTCCTCCGACATGTAAACCCTTTATTCCGTTTGGACTTTATTCATTCCATTCTGCACATGCTCGTTGTCTTGTACTGTGACGATGACGCACACATTCTGCTGGCGGAAGAATATGCAGTGCAGTCTAGTCAACCCAAACCATTCCAGTGGGCTATTCTGATGGGATCTACCAACCTCTAAAACCCTGAAGGAATAGTTCACCACTTGTTTTTTATTCATTCATTTGTCATGCACTAATGAGTTTGATAAGTGGGCAAATCAGTTTGCACAGCAGTGCACCGACTGCCTTGTTCTCGCAGCCCTTCTGTTAGCTTATCTTAGCCTAGCTTAGCATAATCACTTCATTCCTATGGTCAGATGTAGCCAGGCTTTTATAGGTGATTTGTAGTATTTTATGAGTGATTTTGTGAAATTCAATTCCCCCTAATCATTACGTTAGTCCGGTGGGGTCAATATGATTACAAATTGAGGCTCCAATCATGGTGATGTGACTGACTGCACTAATAAAATCTTGGGAAATAAAAACTAATGCAAAGCTAAAACGGTAAAGCAAAGCTAATTTAGCGCATGCATCCCTTCCAACAAAAAGATTTTCCAACTTCCGTCAACACAACAGTCCCAAGATTGTATAAGTGCAGTAAGTCGCAGATCTAAAGAAATACTTAGGGAGAATAGGATTTCAGAAAATCACTTACAAAAAGACAACAAATCACCTTTAAAAAACTGGCTATGTGTGACCATAGGAATGCAGTGACTATGCTAAGCTAAGGTAACAGAAGGGCTGCGAGAACAAGGCAACGTGAGCACTGCAGCGCAAACCCTTTTGCTCACTTATCTACCTCATTAATACCTCATGTAAACCTTTATTCAGGTTTAACATTTCCATGTAAACAGAGGAGAAAATACTTTAGTTCCGAATTAATTTCTTCTGGAAAAATAAATCGGATTTAAAAAAAACATCATGTAACTGTACCCAATGTAACTGTTGATGTGTGAAGCCTATTCATCATCTGTATTAGGGTCAAAACACAGTAATGTCCTGTCAGAGCCGACTTTAATTGATTGCCATTCCAACATTTATTTCAATATAAAGTAGCTCCTTGTTTTGGATAATCCCTTATGGTCCAACTAAAGCAAACATAATTTTAAAGTAAAAATGGGTCATTTAACACCACAAATCTGTCAAATTGTCTCTAAAATGTCCCGTCAGAGAGATTTCGAATACCGTGTTTTGACCCATTAGTAGTAAGGGCAAGAATATACATCCATCCATCCATTTCTTCTGCTTATCCGGGACCGGGTCGCGGGGGTAACAGTCTAAGCAGGGATGCCCAGACTTCCCCCTCTCCAGACACCTCCTCCAGCTCTTCCGGGGGACCCCGAGGCGTTCCCAGGCCAGCTGAGAGACATAGTCTCTCCAACGTGTCCTGGGTCTTCCCCGAGGTCTCCTCCCGGTGGGACATGCCCGGAACACCTCCCCAGGGAGGCGTCCAGGAGGCATCCGAAACAGATGCCCGAGCCACCTCAGCTGGCCCCTCTCGACGTGGAGGAGCAGCGGCTCTACTCTGAGCTCCTCCCTGGTGACTGAGCTCCTCACCCTATCCCTAAGGGTGTGCCCAGCCACCCGACGGAGGAAACTCATTTCGACCGCTTGTATCCGGGATCTTGTCCTTTCGGTCATGACCCAAAGCTCATGACCATAGGTGAGGGTAGGAACGTAGATTGACCGGTAAATCGAGAGCTTCGCCTCTCGGCTCAGCTCCTTCTTCACCACAACCGACGGTACAGTGACTGCATCACTGCAGACGCTGCACCGATCCGTCTGTCAATCTCACGCTCCATCCTTCCCTCACTCGTGAACAAGACCCCAAGATACTTAAACTCCTCCACTTGGGGCAAAGACTCCCCACCGACCCGGAGAGGGCAAACCACCTTTTTCCGGTCGAGAACCATGGCCTCGGATTTGGAGGTGCTGATCCTCATCCCGCTCGCTTCACACTCGGCTGCAAACCGCCCAGGGCATGCTGAAGGTCCAGGTTCGATGAGGCCAACAGGACAACGTCATCTGCAAAAAGCAGAGACGAAATCCTGTGGTCCTCAAACCAGACCCCCTCCGGCCCCTGGCTGCACCTAGAAATTCTGTCCATAAAAATTATGAACAGAACCGGTGACAAAGGGCAGCCCTGCCGGAGTCCAACGTGCAAGAATATACAGTTATTTGAATTTAGATATGAGGAAGACTCACATGTCATCTACACCATGCTCAACAGGTCTCTTTTTAGGTAACTCTATCTTTGTTGGTCATTGTGACTACCCGTTTTTTTTTTATCCCCTAGATTTTTTATGATTGATCGCCGATTGTCGGATTCTTAGGCCACTAGACACGGACCCAACACAATCATACTCAAGTACAAAGTGCCTGGCCCCTCATCTCTTTCTGCTCAGCTGAGTAGTCATAGCTCATCAGTTCTCATCACCGTGTACAACACATGTCAACGACGGCACAGCGGCCCCTTGGCGGTCTATGCGTGTCTGTGTTGTATTCGTGTGATTAATGGAGACTGACAGCGGTGAGCAGATTTGCGTGTTGTTTCTCATGGTGTCATCTCAATCAGACACATTTTCAATACTGCAGCCAAGTTACAGTTTTTATTTCTATCCTTTGGTTCCCATTGGCAACCGTCTAGTAATATATTTAGAATTTAAAGTTAAAGAAAAATGTAATTGTTTTGTCTGGTAGATATGTTGAACTTGTTTGTCATGTACATTCAGACACCCTCACATTCATCCTTTTTTTTTTCTATTTTTGACCCTCCCTCTCTGCTCTCATCTCCCCTGCCTCTCAAGCCCTAAGTGGATTAAATGGATTCGAAACACTAGCTGTAGCCACGCTAATAGCATTTCTTGAATTTTAAGCAATCCTCTGTGAATTGATTCAGAGTCTAAAGAGCAGCGGCGTTGTAACTGAGATGCATGAAGTGCTTTCAGTAGCTCACCCACAAGAGACAGTGACACATAGTGTACATTACCCGCCTTGGTAAGGTTTATCTAATAGGCTCTTGGTGAAATCTTTTCAGTGATACTTACAGCTAAATCTCAAAATGACTTGGCATTAATTTCAGTCTTTAGATGAGCAAGAGTAAAATAAAGAATTCAGGGGATTCAACGTTTCTACCTGACATTGCATTAACATTCATGTACATTAGCCTGTATGTTTGTCCTAAGCAATCAGTGGAGAGACACATTTATTCTACCGTCCTGTGTAAGTTGACATGGAAGTTGTTGTAGGAGTTCAGTAAGTGGACTCAGAACAACCTCAGTGTCCAAACATTCAGAGCTCCTCAGCTAAATTCTACTACTTACAGATGTTCCATGTTGCCTCAGAACTTTGCATAAAGTGGTTTATTCAGCAGTTTATAAATAATTGTGTGAAAATGTGATTCCCAAACTGTGGTTACTTCACAAATGCAAATAGATACGATAACATAATTCCATATAGGGATGCACCGATACCACATTTACATGTACTTACATTTGATTACCAGCTGATACGAGTACTTAATACCATTACAGTTCTTAGTTCCTTTTGAAAATGTGCTTTATTGTCATTGTCATTAGTCTGACTGTAACAAAGTGCTGCTACTGACATAAGCGTTTCTCAATCAATCTCCGCACTTGACATTACTCCTCCGCCACATACCTGCTGCACTATGAGGTGAACGTCACACTGCCATCAAGTGGTATCGGTGTGTTTGTATCGGAGCACTTTTGCGAGCGCAAATATTAGTACACACACTTAGTATTGGACGGATACCCAATACTGGTAACATATTGCTGCATCCCTAGTTTAATATATTCTGCATTTTGTGTAACATTTATTTGTATTTATGAATACACAGAAACTGTGAAACTGAGTTTGATAGAGTTTTCAACATCGCTGAGCAAAAAAGTCTATAATTACCTTTTAGTATATTATAACTGTCGTGGTTTGACAAAAACAAGGGAAGTTCCATCCACTTGCAGGCTGTAGAAAATATACTTATCTGTCACATAAAATATATGATTAAATATTGACTAATCACAGGTGTTTTCAGACATGTAGGGGGTTTGAAATGTGACTGATGACTGCTAAGAATGTCCAATACATGACTTTACTGCCCTACTCTGAAGCTCAACACAGTGTGGATTAGTGCTTCTCTTATCCACAATCCAACATTAGGTCATGTATATTCATATTTAGTTTTTTTGGACTGAGAGGAGAGAGCTGCAAAAGGCAGACATGTATTTTCCTACTCTAGCATTCCCCCCCTGGTTTTGGCTCCTCCAGTTTTAACTTATTTGACCCCATCTCCTGCACCTTCTCCATAAGCAACTTTGGAACAGTTTGTTTGACTTTGCCTGACAACCAGACAAATGTGAGGAGCTCATGTTTCATTGGCTTTGACAGATGCATCTGGCCCCCTTCCCTTTCAGATAGATTTCCACCCGGCCAACTCCACGATGGGCCAATCACAACTGTTTATCTGATATAGGGTAGGCTGGACGTGATGATTGACAGAGGAGCTCCATGAGGCACTTTTGTAAACAACCAAGATGTCAGCCGCTGATTTGGAACAGTCCTTTGAATCCCCCGGTAAACAGCCCGGACAGTTCATTTTCTCAAAAAGAAGAACAACGGACTGCATTTAAAGCCTTGATAGTAAAGATGTTTACCGTATGTAATTTACCAAGTGGTCCTGTTGTATTTTGTTGCTCTGATTGTTTGCTCAGATGCATTTTGGTGTGTCCTTGGAAATGAACTGAGAGGTTCCCCACACGTCGTCATTTAAGAATGGGTCCCTCAATACCAGGCAATGTATAGACCAGGGACAAACAACAACATAGTGACTGTTGTCTTCAAAACCTGTCCATTATGCTGATTATTTATAAAATTTCATTTTGGAGACTATTAGTTTTGGGCTGGAAATATTGACATGAACTGTCCATGATATCATCCTGTGCATGGATTTCAGCGTAGAGAACATACATTGGATAGAAAACTCTTATGCTCACTCCTACACATCTGTGCAGGCTGTTATATGCGTAGGCAATCAAGACAGTGTCACAACTGAGTGAAAGACTGAACTCATACGTACTGAACGATGCTTAAAGGAGAAAATGGGTTTATGAGGTTTTACATGACAACGAAACAAAGCCTGTGGTTGAAACATCAGAGTCCACTGGAAGACGGGATCAGGATGGTGGGAGTCGGGTTATGGCTATGAAGCAAAATTGAATGAAAGTCCAATAATGCCTATGGAGGGATGAAGCAGTGACAGCAGCAGCAATGATCTGGCATCGCACCAGAGCAGAGGAGCTGCTTATGTAGGCTCCTAATGGAGATCTGCTCCAGGTGCAGTGCCAGAAGGTGAAGCTGATATTGAGTCTGAGGGAGGGGTCAGTGGCAACGAAGGAATGCACCATGACAGACAGTTTGCAAATCTCAAAAAACAACCATCTCCAACACAAAACACACTTCAACACGACCTCTAACCGAGCCCATGTGTAACCTTCATACAGTGAACCTATACATAAACTCTTTAATGTTGCTACTTTAAAAGACTGTAATAAAAGACAGTGAATACCAAATAGTCAAGCAAAAAACAGAAAGAAGCAGAGGTTTTGCTGTGAGGGACAAAGTCATAAAGCAATAGTTTGACAGCCTGAAACACTGACAGTGTGTAGAGCCAAGTGGCTGCAAGCTGGCAAGACGTTCACAGCTTGAGAAATCAAAGTGCCAGTGCCAGTCACCTCGACAGACAGAAGGGAAAAGGAAAATGAATGTTTTGCACAACCTGTCCTTGGCCTCCAGTGTGCCGTGCTGGCCTCTACATCAGGCATTAATTGCTACTTGTCCCTTGCTGATGCAGTCTTTTCATTGCTAATTTTAGGCACCGTTTAATTACGAGTCTTACTGCAGCTTATACGGCAGTATAACCTGATGAAGTGATAATGACTGAGGGGAGAAGGGACAGTGAAAACAGACATGCAGAAAACAAACAGTGTTACTGAGCAGCGCTTGTTAAGATGGGATACAAATGCTAGCCTTTATCTGTTTATGTATTTGTAGCCTTTCAATGCACCATTCTTACTTACCATTATTATATGTCATGCTTTAAAAGGTTCAGTATCTAAGATTTGAACATGCTTGTGTCCTTGCATAAAGTTTGTTTCAGAAGCTGTGTTGTGATGGAGCTGGCCATTTGACATGTCAGCTAATTTATTTTTTTAGCTAATGCTTTCTCAGTTACCTTATCATACACACACACACACACACACACACACACACACACACACTTATCATGAACAAACCAACTACTGTTAGCTTAGAAGTGAAGTTGGTAACACTTGTGCACAGATGTTAATAGAAACTATTTCCTATTTTGCAGATAGTAATTTAATATCTAAGGCCCAATATCTAGATTTGCATGCTTATGTGTTCATGTGAGACTTGTGGTGGAGGCTGCGTTGAATTGGGAAGTGGTTATTTGTTGAAGTTGACTCCATTTCTAAGCTAATAGTATCTAATGTTGTACACTGTTGCAGCTGTAGAGGAGCTGAAAGGGAGGCACTGATGAATTCAATGATTTTACTTTAAAAAGTCCCTGAGTCCTCAGCATAGAAATCAATGTACATGCTGCTGTCATGGAGTTAGGCAACTGAGAAAGCTGTTGTCGTAGAAATACATTTAACTATAGTAATGTAACCATAATTGGGTGCCTTAACTCATTTATTTTTGCACTGCTGCATTACACTCAGGGCTTGATCTTTTTAAAGACGCTGCTTTTAACTACAGTAATGCCTTTTAATAATATTTATATTCACTATTTATACTTTGTACAGTTTATATTTTTTAGACTGCATTGTTATTATTGTATTTAAAGCTTTATATTATATTGTCGTATTTGTATCTATGCTTCATTTTCAAATTATCTGTCAACCGTTTTATGTAATGTCTTGCTTTTATATTCCGTTTACCTGCCCAGGGACTGCAGATGCAAATGAGCTCTTAGCTAACTCTAGTGTAATCGTGTCACTGTACAATGTCCCTGTCAAATAAACAATGAAATAAATGCTGACACACAAGCTTTAAGATGGACACAGTTAGAGGTGAATGTGACAATCAACTTTTACAGATTATATTATGATTGTGTAAACACTTATAGGAAAATATAGTATTCCTGTGCAGTTAAAGTACTGTAATTAAATACAGAAGATCATGCAGAGTTATGCGATTTAAAAACGATGAATAGCAATACTTTTTCACAGTAACAACTTGTAGCAAACAAATATTTGGCATTTTCTCCTCAGCATTTGTGTAATGACATATAAAAACCTGTTGTCAGTGGACTGTAATTCTAAATAGTTGTGTCTGAGCCCTCATTTCAGACAGCAGCTCTGCTCTGTATTCAAACAGATTCAGACTCACTGAAACCAGCTGTGGTATTTGTTGAGCCACTGACAAGCTGCCAAGATATTTTCTGTTTAAGCAGGAGCTGTATTGGCTGATGTCTCTGACTGGTAAATGCAAAATGCTACCCTTCTTTTAGAGATCATTATGGCATCTAAGTTGGCCCGTTTCTCTGGGCAATAATTTGATTGGAGTTGATTGGATTTGCTGCCACAGTTACAGCCCATCTCTGTGAGTGTGTGTGTGTCACTGTGCTTAATGGTGCTTTTCTAAAGGCTTTATTAGAAGTAATTTGCTGCAGCGAGTGCTGACTGATATCTGGGCCATGACCCTGTCTTTCAGTTGAAGGGTAAAGAGGGAGTCCCAGCCACACTGGAAATGGCAGGGCCTG
The DNA here is from genome assembly GCF_902148855.1 of Sphaeramia orbicularis. Taxonomy (NCBI): domain Eukaryota; kingdom Metazoa; phylum Chordata; class Actinopteri; order Kurtiformes; family Apogonidae; genus Sphaeramia; species Sphaeramia orbicularis. The sequence goes on from NC_043977.1 coordinate 44,247,171, forward strand.
CACCCTGTCCATATATTAGAGACTTTACACTCTGCGCTGAATACATTGAATAACACTGAGAATGGACAGAGAGGAAGAGGGAAGTGACAACGCCCAGCGAGTAAAACCAGTCCGAATGTTTGACTGTTTCAGATTATGGACATATGTTTCTTTGTTGACAAACTGTATTTTAAAATTCAAGTAAATCGATCAGGTATGATGTCTGATGGATTAGTTTTACCACAACTGTGAGAATGAAATTCTCAGTCACCCACTAATGCTGCATTTCAGAGTGCTGGGAAGTAGAATATATCTCACTTGGCGTTAATTACATCCCACTGCAAAGTATTCCAGGTGATCCATGTTGAACAATAAACATGGAGATCGCATATGTAAGGAACTATTTTTGTTATTGAAGAGGCATTTTGACTGTCAACAGTTCAGTGTTCTCATATACAAATGAGATGGAAGAAGCGAAAATGATGGATGAGCTAATTATACATTATGAAGTTTTCTTTCATTGTGAACTTGCACACTGTGCACTGCCATTGTTGTGATGATGTCACGTTGTAGTTTGCAGTGAGGTCGGGGTACTTCTATCTGGCCCCACTTTGCAACAAGGACCTCCGGCTTGGACAGGTGTTCCAATGCATTTTATAAAGTTGGACATCAAAAACTTCCCATCTCCCAGGACTCTGGAATGCAGCATGAGTCTATCATAAAGATAGAAGAAAAGGAAAATGTGGGCCTTTAAAACTCTTGTGTTGAAGTGGGAGTCAGTGGTCAGAATGAGGGGAGGACAAAAAGGATAAAATGTGACCAGCTGAAAAACTAAGTGGGGAACTCAACCAGCCAAAAGGGGCTGTTGTTGCCTAGGTAACTCACAGCCACCTGAGCAGCTATGCTCCAGCTCCTTTTAAAGCCACCTGACTAATTACAGCCAGGTGAGGAAACCATGGCAGGTGAACCTGATAATCCTAAATGACCTGTGGTCAACCTTCTAACCCAGAGGGAAAACAATTGTGGGGTAATCTGTGCCGTAACACCTCTCCCCTAAAAGACAACAAATCTGTTAGATTTGTTGACAAACAAACTCCCACTTCAAATTAAACATTTAAGAATAGATCACCATAAAACTGGACAGGGATCTGGGTAAAACAAAAGTGTATTCACTCTGAATCATTTTTCCTTTTTATTTCCTTTCAATTTCTCTGTTTGTTTTTTCTTTTCTTTTTTCAACCCTTCACACTTACTTGTCATAACAAATATGTTGATCTACAAGAATCAGCTTCCATGAAAAAAACTGTTGACTCATTAACTGCACGGTATAGACAATCTGCTTCAAAATGGTCTCTTCCTTTAACATGTCTGATCTCAAAACGTAGTTCCTGCAAAGCTAGACCAGCTAAGTAGCCTGTGATTGGCAAAAGCAGACTGCTGCAGGAACACCAAAGGATTGTGGTCCGTGTACACCATTAACATAGAAATGTAGACATGATTTTAGTGGTTTACTCTGCAGTTTGCTTTGTATTTTTGGTTCAGTAGAGTGAGCTAGACAAGAATAGCATCGATTACTCAGTTCAGGCTCAGGTCTAAGTTATCATAGACATGGAGGAGTCAGAAAGGGTGGGGGACTAAGCGACTGTCAGTTCTAAAAGCTTAAGGTTTATTGTTAACTGACGTATCTATGATATAAAGCTAATGATAGTGTTTGTCTAGTAGGTGAACGTCGAGTAGATGAGTCGACCATGTTCCATAGATACAGAGCGTGCTTCAAGGAAATGGTACTAATCCCAGGCGTGAATACTAATGAATTATAAAATGGTTTCAACATGAAATGTGCAAAACAGAAAGGGCAGCACACTGACTGATAGAACATGCATTGGTCAAAAGTGACGCGTGGTAGAGAATATGAACATGGTCTGAAAAGACAATGATTGTTCGCCTTGTGCATGTTTGTTTGTGTGCTAATCTCAGCCTGTATGACCATGCATAATGGTTTCACAATGCTGATCATTCGAATACCTTACTTCATACTAACATGCCTTAACAGTCTCTGGATAGCATAGCATCAAGTTTGTCATAAATATGTTTAATTGTATTATTTGTTGGTACTGTACGTTGCACACATGTATTAGCATGCTAACATACAGTGTATTAGCATGTAACTATACCAGCAGTGTGCATGTTACAAGATTCCACAAGCAAAAGCATGCATAATGATATCATATTAACATATTACTTGTGAGTTTTTTTAAAATCATATATATGCTACATGCATATTATGGATGTGCATTTCCATCACAAAGAACAATGATACGGATCTCAGTGAAACCATCCTTTACATTAATAGTACATTTATAAAGCAAATACCGATGTAGCACAGTGTGATTCACTGCTGTTGAAATGTGGTGTGATCTGAGTTCATTCGACACATATGATTTGCTCGATGTGATGCATAAAGACAGTGATGCTGTTCAATTCAATACATAGTTTAAATTGGTTAGTTTGATTTGATTTTTCTGGTTCTTAAACAGACAACAGCTAAACAAAACAATAATAAAAATTACTTAACATATTTGATTTGCTGATTTGAGTGATTGATTTGATTTTGGTCACAAGTTATTGACTGAATTTATAGTAATAAATTATAGATAGAGAAATGTAAATATAGATTGTCACTGATACACATTTTCAGTTGTTGATGTATTGATAGGACTCTATGAACCTTACATTTATAGTGTGTCTATTGTACATGCATAACAAATTCTTAAGAAGTTTATACAGAAAATTAAAAGAAAACATATTTAATATAAAAATAAAGAGTATATTGAAATCCCATATAGTCTGAGAAACCTACATTTTTTAACTCAGCTAGGTGAGTAAAACTGCATGTGTTGGATTAAATGAAGGTTTTCAAAGTCTGACATCTGAATAGTTCACATTTCAACACATTTTAGTGACATAAAATGCATTTGAGTGACATCCAAATGTTAAGCTCCTCTTAGTCTAAATGTTTCATGACAAATGCCTCCATATTTAGACCAGCATTGCGTGGAGTGCCGTGAAATGTACAGTACAAGAAGTACAGTGTGCTGGTGTGGCTGAATGTGTGATATGAAGCAGAAAAAAACGACTCTAGACATGAAACTCTCATCTCCTCAGTGACATTAAACCCACCATAGAAGTCTGAACTTACTAGACTCAGGAGCCATCATAGAACACTGTTCCGAGATTTGGAAATCTTTGCCGTATGAAGCTTAGTGTTCCACATGAGTGTGTGGGATCTGTAGTCATTTAAATATCAGTGGTCAAGAAGATTAAATGTTTACAGATTTTCATCCCCTGATTTCACGCTCCATCAAAATGTTTAATGTGGATGGAATTTGTGGAATGTTCCAAAACACTTTGGAGGAGTTTCCTCAAAGAAGGGAACACTGTCCGAGGGAAACACATATGCATGATGTATTCTGATTTATGGGGTTTTTTTAAAGACGGACATCCTGAGTGGCTTTAAGGGACTGATCAGGAACATATGTCACAAATAAAAGGCCTCCAAAGAATCCTCAGATTTGATGATACTCTTTGGCGTCTTCTTGCATTCTGAGGGAATGAAACCAATCCCAGCTGCCATAGCTGTTGGTTATAAACTGCATTGCAGAGTTTTTATAGGTATTATCAAGCCAACATCTGCCTGTCTCCATCTATTACTGATTTGGACAAAGTGTAACATAACATTTATGCAGGATTATGTTGGTATCCATAGGTACAATTTCCAGTTTTAATAGCTCTACCAACAAGCTAGTTAGTTCACAGGCTGATAGTGAAGGTTTGGCGTCGTCTTTGTCTTCATTGTCATCTTCATTGTCGTGATCTTCATCGCCTTCCTTAGCAATTTCTTCAAACATCTTCTAACTAATTACTAGAACTTGTGCCTTTCTTGGGACAATGTCTACAAAATTTGTTCACAGTTTTGAGATTTTAATGAATTTTTTAATATTACAAATTTTGCCTTTACTTGTAATGGGCCATATTTTGATGGTTTATAACATGGAAATGGTTACAGGTATCAATATAATAATAATGAATTAGAGTTCTGTAGCACTTTTCAAGGCACCTGAAACACTTTACATTATTGATCCATTATTCATTCAGTCTCACATTCTCACTCTGGTGGTGGTAAATTATGTTTGTATCCACAGCTGTCCTGGGGCAGGCTGACGGAAGAGTGCTGCCAATTCGCACCAAATGCCAAGCACCCCTCTGACGGTCACCGACGATTCACACATTCATACACCAGTGTGAGTGACACTGGACGCAAGGGGGGGTGACTGGGACATGACTAGGACATGACTAGGACAGTTTGGTTATTGGACGGCCTGTTTACCTCCTGAGCCATGGCCTCCCAATATAGTTACTATTGAGCACTGGTAGGAAGTCATATATGGACTTTGATTTAATTAGTCGAGTTCTCCTCCAGTGAAAGTTCCACCCACTTCTATTGGGAGATTGATCTCCTGCATCCAGACCACAGGACTCTAACATAGCAGCAGAAACTGACAACCTCACAAATTCAACTTGTTATTGATTCTTGAAAGAACATGCTGGTGAGCTACAGGGATGCTAGTCCTTTTTTTTTTTTTTTTTTACCATGCATGTGTTGGTTTCTCAGTAGGACGCATCCATTTCTGTAATGGTCTTTTCACTAATCTTAAAATGGGAGCCTGGCTACTTGATTGGATTACAGGACAGCAGGGCCTTGGTAGAGGGATCTGCAAAGAGCCATTTTAGTGTGATATCTGTTTCACTTCTTTTCCTGCTTGTCTCATATCCTTCTGCTGCTTGGTGCCAAGGAGGAAGTGGTGGGTTTATCGGAGCTCATTAGCAGTTATCAGATGCATTTCTGATTGATGCAACCGTTGCTTTGTAGTTTGAGTATTTTACAGACAGATATCCATGAGGCTGAAAAATCCATTATAATCTGTAGATGAGTTGTTTCCATATCACCACAATTGTAATTGATATATGCTGGTTTGGAAACAGCCTATGATGACTGAATTTTGCTGTAGAACAGACAGAGTAGATTGTCTGCAAAGGGTCAGTGAACAATACAATATGTAAAATTATCCATCCCAGGAGAATAAAAAAGGGGAAATGTTTTTAAATATACCTGTAGATTAAACCATAGTTTGATTTTAAAGGAGTGATATTTTGCTTTCTTTAAATGGAATGATGCATTTTAAAACATTTCCCTGTGGTCTACATAAACTGTAAATGCTATGCTTGGGTCTGAATTCTTCATTAATTCAACTCCACAGGTCCATCTTCAACCCGATTTCTGAGTAATGACACCAGAAAGGTCGTTTTGAGCACTGTCCCTTTAAATGCAAATGAGCCACTTCATGCCCCACCCCCTCCAAACTGTTGACTGTGCTGCTCTGTCCCGTTCAACCACTTGTGTTCATTAATAAAACCAACAACTGAACATTTTAGGTAATCGGCTCAAAGTTTGGACATATATCAGTATGGACTACAACCGTTGCTGCTGACAAACAATTATGTTGTACCCGGAGAAATGTTCCTTGGAAGTCTGGACCTTAAATGTGCAAATGACATGACGTAACTAGGTATAAAACATAACCAATTAAGAAGGAATTGAAACAGGTTGTAGAAATCCATTCAATTTTTGCCAGAATGAATATAAAGACATCTTTGCAGCACCTGGAAGGTTCAAATTCAAACTTTTGGAACTATTAGGATCCAAATACACAAATAACTGTACCAAAGACTAATAAAACTGGGTGCAGCAAAATATGACCCTTTAAGTCAAAATTAACTAATCTACTATATGGACTGTACACTTTGATCTGGACATTTCATTTTGATCCAAACCAAATTTGCAGGTGTGAACAGATTTTCCAGTCTTGGTCCAACCAAAAGAGGTGTAGCTTGGACTAGATTAAATGCTGCATTTCCACTGATTGGATCACCTTGATTTGCCTTTTTCAAGAATTTCTACCACATAAGCCTTCAGACCTTCAGATATTAGGCTACTTCTAGTATGGCAGTTCAGTTCTAAGCCAGTTAAAGTGATCTGACCTAAAACCATACACACGTACATCATCACAGACTGGTTGATCCAGAATCATTGCTGCATCAAAATGTATGTGCAGCATCATGTCATGAAGCAAATTGTTAAACCAAGCCGGTGGGAAATGTCCGAAATAACACATTTTCAAGATCTGAAGTCTAACTATACTCTCGTAATAATGGTATTATTTCAGATATTGTTACTTAGAGTTTTATGTGTTATCCTCCTCCAGTTGCATGAAGATGATGACAATAGTTTTCACTGTGTTGCTATGGTGAATGATGGTGTTGAGGGAGTATTGTCCCTGCAGTGGACGAAAAATGCGACAAATTAAGTCAAGGGGAGTTGAGCTGATATTATCAGTGGAAAAATGGCAAAATTGAAAACAGCTTTCTTCTTCTTTTTTTGGATGGAGGACATGTAGACTTTTTGGATTTTTCAAGGCTCAACAAAAAGCTTCATTCTTAGGGTTGGACACCAAGAATGTGCTGTATCTTCAGGATCAATGAGTTTGATTGTGTCCAGCTGAGCATTTCTCAATATGCAAATAGTGAAAGTGTGCATTCGTGTGTCTGTATATGTGTGTGTGCACCTCCTGATGGTGCAGTGTGTGAATGATTCAGAGATGTCAAGTGAGCTCATGAATAATAAACAGGACATGCATTCAACTGTGAATATTTCATGGTGCGTGAAAGTGAGCAGAAACACTCAGTGGAGTTTGGCAGCGTCCAGTCAAGCTTTCAGTAGAAGAAAAGTATGGAAGGGAAGGAAATGGGAATAAGGATAGTATGGAATGCTGGGAATGTGGGGGTTTAATGACCTGGTGAGATTCAATGGAAGTTTCTTGGAGTCACATATGTCCAACATGGGAATTTATTTGTTATGAAGCATATTAACATGTCAAGCTAGTATCAGGCTTGTGTTTAAGGCAAACAGTTTGATAAAGTTAAAGAGTTAAATGTACCCAAAGCACTGCAGGAGCTTGGACTTGAGTGTATTTTGGCTGTGGAAAGAAGAAGGAGAAACAAGATGGAAAGTGGTTAAGGGGTGAGGAAAAGCAGAAGTGTGGTCTGTCAACAGTGTAAGTCACTGCAGAGAGAGAGAGAACAGATCAAAGAAGATGCAGTCTTTAAGAGTGTGACGGTACATTACATCCTCAAACACACACACACACACGCCCAGGCACAGATTCGCTACATGGAAAGTTAAGCAAGAAAACTACAAGACAGAGCGAGACAAATGAGTGAGGATGTGAGACATGCAGATAGTACACACCTCGAGGTGTTTGTGTCTGTTTGTATTTGAAGTAAGTGCCTGCTGCGGCCCATTTAACATGTGATTCTTACCTGGATAAAGAGTGTATGTGTGTCCTGGTATCTCACAGAGAGCAGGGAAGGAGAGGGATGCAGCATTTCCTTTGTGCAGTTATACTTTGTATCACACGTCCTGTGGTCCTGTTGTACTCCATATAACACAGGTGTCAAACATGCGGCCCGGGGGCCAAAACTGGCCCATCAAAGGTTCCAATCTGGCCCGCAGGATGACTTTGCAAAGTGCAGAAGATATGAACAGTCAAGGGCATTGAACTCAAAAATAATAGCAAAATAACCTAGAAATACTGACTCCAAATGTTGTTCTTGGTTTAATGTGGAAAAAAAAAAAAGTTATGCCTATAAATAATGGCAATTTCAATTTCTTCTCTTTGATTTATTGCAAAGAACATTAAACGCTAATATCCTTTAATCATAAAACGTCAGTAACCTGAACAAATATGAACAACCTGAAATATCTAAAGAAACAGAGGTGTAATTACCTCCGCCAAGGAGGTTATGTTTTGCCAGGGTTTGTTTGTTTGTCTGTCTGTTTGTTTGTTTGTTTGTTTGTCTGTCCGTTAGTGTGCAACATAACTCAAAAAGTTATGGACAGATTTGGATGAAATTTTCAGGGTTTGTTGGAAATGGGATAAGGAAGAAATGATTAAATTTGGTGGTGATTGGGGGTGGGGGGGCCCACGGGGTGGGGGTGGGGGGGGGCACTGATCGTTAGTGTGCAACATAACTCAAAAAGTTATGGACAGATTTGGATGAAATTTTCAGGGTTTGTTGGAAGTGGGATAAGGAAGAAATGATTAAATTTTGGTGGTGATCGGGGGTGGGGGGGCCCATTGGGGGGGCCACTGATCAGCCTTGGCAGAGGTCTGTGCTCTCCGAGTGCTTCTAGTTTTAAATATATTCTGCCTGTTTTGTGTCTTGGTAGATCTGATCTGTAATGCAAATGTATATATAAACTAGAAGCACTCGGAGAGCGCAGACCTCCGTCAAGGCTGATCAGTGCCCCCCCCCCCCCATGGGCCCCCCCACGCCAAGGAGGTTATGTTTTTGCCAGGGTTTGTTTGTCTGTCTGTCTGTTTGTCTGTCCGTTAGTGTGCAACATAACTCAAAAAGTTATGGACAGATTTTGATGAAATGTTCTGGTCTGCGCCCCCCCCCCCCGTGGGCCCCCCCCCCCCCCCGATCACCACCAAAATTTAATCATTTCTTCCTTATCCCATTTCCAACAAACCCTGAAAATTTCATCAAAATCTGTCCATAACGTTTTGAGTTATGTTGCACACTAACGGACAGACAAACAGACAGACAAACAAACAAACCCTGGCAAAAACATAACCTCCTTGGCGGAGGTAATCATAATTTGAGGCATGACATTGATCAAATTTTTCTTATTATTTCTTCTTATTTTTCTTCAGAAATTTCAGTTTTTTCAGGTTTTTCACATCTTTTTGTTTGGATAGTTTGTAAATATAAATGATTTCATAATTTAATGTTATATTTTGCATATAAAAAATTTGGAGTTGTCTTTATTTATAGGCTATTATGATATTATTTGACTGGTCCAGCCCACTGGAGGTAAAATTGGGCTGAATGTGCCCCCTGAAAGAAAATGAGTTTGACACCCCTACCATATAAGCTACTCCATGCATTCATAACAAGCAGACTAGATTAGTGTAATGGATTCACTGGACTCCCAAAATCAAGTATTCGGAGTAGAGATGCAAATTATTGATTAATCCATTAATCATTAGTTGGTTGACCTTATCGATTGGTTAACAATTAATTGATAAGCGGCGATTTTCTTGAGACCCTGAATTTCTCTTTCGATAGGGTCTATAAGAATGAAAGCTAAATATTGTTTATATACTTCATGAAAAAAGCATGTCATATTCCTAATGAATGGAATTTCTGACTTTGCATCACTACCTGACATGATGGAGCGAGATGTCAGCGGAGATGCCACCCCTTGCTATTTACCCACGGCCACCGGGGTGACCGTGGGACATAATGTGGGACATACCTGTGGCCCAGATCAGGAGCCTGTGGATGTTTTCAACTTCTGTCTTACTGACCAGATAGTCCAGATGACCGTGGATTAGACCAACCTCTAGGGAGTGGACAGGTGTGGACAGGTGGACAGGGTGACCCTCCTGTTATTCAACTTCAGCGATGAAGCATAATTTGGGCAGTGGTGCCCCCTACTGTCGACACCACAAATCCTGCCGTGGGAAAAGGGCAATTAACTGACAATTAATTTAATCAAGCAATTTTTTATCAACAATTAATGATATTCGATTAATTGTTTGCATCCCAAATTCAGAGGTTACAACTCATTCAAAATGCAGCTGCACGTATTCTCATGGTACCAAGAAATATCAACACATCACACCGGTTCTTAAATCATTGCACTGGTTACCCGTTAAAACAGGAATCGATTTCAAAATCCTGCTCCTGGTTTACAAAGCACTACATGGCCTTGCACCTCAGTACATCACAGATATGCTCATCATTTACACCCCAGAAAGAACACCTCTGTCAACAGGCAGTGGCAACTTACTCATCCCTCACACCTGATCCAAGAGAGGGGAGGCAGCTTTTAGTGTATATGCCCCACAAAAATAGAACACCCTGCATGATACAGTTTGACTTGCCATATCAGTAGCCATTTTTTAAAAACAGGTTAAAAACGTACCTGTTTTCGACAGCGTTCCGTTGAGTTGTGTGTGTGCATATGTGGTTGTGTGGATATGTGTGCATGTGCGAGTTTAAGTGTGGTACATATGATTGTTTACTTGCACTTGCACTCTCTTTGTTATGTTAACATAACACTTAGCTCTGGTTAATACCGTCTGTTGTTTCCTTCACTGTTTTGCAGACGGCGCACACTTTCCTAAAAAAATACAAGACAAAAAATAAGTCATTTTGAGGAACAAACACCTCCAGGTTCAAGCAGGTCAATGTGACGATTCATGACTTTAATCAGTTCCACAAGTAAACCACACTATCGTACACTGTGCAATTAACTAAGAAAGTCACACAAAGATAAATTCCCACCCAAATAGCACACATCTAATAATTAATTGAATATGTACTTACCACAATTTTTAGATTGTGCACAAGCCTTGTTTTTGGTTCTTGTCCACAGCCACAGTCTGGTCGTGTCATCCAGTAGTGTCTGCCTGGTATTCAAGTCAATGAGTTGTTGTCTCACCTCCACTGTAAACTGCTGTGTCATGTACGACCTCATTTGCATTTGTATACCTCACAGCAGGCTCATTTACATACGAAAACCTCACATAGCCCAAGGGGCTGGGGAAGGGTATTGCCAAGCCTCTCTAACCAGAGGGTGGGAATTCACGGCAATTCCTGGCAGTTAGAGAGAATTTCTGTGCTGCACTTCAACATTCCCACTAGTAGGTGTTAATTTGAAGTTCCAAAGCAATTTACAGTCACGTTAACTGACGAAACCCCACTTTTCATGCAGTGGTTTGTTTTTTTATGTTACATACCTGTTTGTGAAGCACATTGACTCTGCGTTGTGCATGTGTAGTGGTTGCATTCATGGTTGTGTTAGATATAACAGAAACTGAACTTCTTTGGACACTGGCCGTATATTCTGGCAGAAAAGTATACAGTCAGTCTCATCAGTAACACCTGAACATGTTCTCACACTGCTAAGCTAAAATACAAAAAGTCAAGTAGGCTAACACACCACATGTAATCATGCTATGAACAAATAAGTAAAAACAGTCCTTTTTACTCAAGAATATGCTCAACCAATAGGGAGCTAAGCGTTACACAAATCTAATAGTGTAATACAACCACTTAGATATGAAATTAAAATAAATAATGTAAAATAATGATGGAACTGACAATGTGTGTACCTACCAGGTAGACAGCACAGCCAAACTGTTGCTATCTCCCTGGGGTGCATGACCCTACTCAGCAGGGGTGCTGCGTTCAATGGCAATAGGATAAATTGTAATTAATACAAATAGTGTGAGAGTTGGCAAGTGGAATCACACATTACATACATTAACCTCCGTTACACATGAAATGCGCTTCATAAATAAAGTTGAACTGAATTGAATAAGCTCTGAAACAACCTAATTTTCACTACAACACACATGACAATGCAGACAAGACTGTGCATATAAGGAAAAAACTAATTTTAACTGCAGTAAAGGCCTTTAATGGTCTTTTTTGTACTGTATTTGGATGTCATGTCTTCTGATTTAACCATGTTGAATTTGAATTGCAAAGGCTGCCTCTCAGATGGACAGATGGATCAAATGTGACCCCATTGGCTGTTTTCAGAATGACTTAAATCACACTTTAAATATAACAGTAAGTCCAGTGATCTGGCAGTAACACAGACAGTTCTGGCAAAAAAGCAAACGTCCAAATAAAAAAAAAAAAGGGAAAAATATTTGTCCTGTAATATACCTCATTCTGTTTTAGTATCTGAAGAGCCATCAGACTTATGGATGAGCCAAGGTACAGCAGCTCAGTAATAGATCAACCCAGACAAAAAAGTGCATCTGTCCTGAGTTTGGACTCCAACTGTTCTGCAAAGGAAAGACTGTGTCACACTGTTTTGTTTTGTTTTTTCTTTCTCTACATGCCACAGTGTCATAAACAGTACTTTTACAGTGGATTCTATTCTAAATGTTTCTTTTAATGTGTACTTTAGTGGAGGATAGCTTCTTTTTTTTATTATGCTTAACTTACTTTCTCCCAAAACACGTCTACCACATGACTATGGCCTTTAAATCTCCTGAGGACCCTTGGATTCACTGCCGAACGGTTTTAGTTCATCAACTGCTGTATTGTAATGTTGATGAGCACAGACTTTTGGAGCCGCATATGCTTCAATGACTCATTTTAAACCTTTTTCATGACTCTTTTCAGAAGAAAACCTTACTGGGTTGTTAAAATGGATACTGTACTGCAGATGTCTCAGTTCTTGTTTTTTTGTGAGTTTAAATTTCACATTTTGTCATTAAATCACTGACTACATTAACAGCAGACAAGCTGTATTTGAACAATTTGTGACATTTCCCAGTACAGCTGCATTTTTTATTTTGATTTTATTTTATTTTTTTTTATCTCCCATTGTTTTTATGACAGAGCGGTCACACTCATTTTAGCTCAGGGGCCACATTCAGCCCAATCTCAATCTCAACTGGGCCGTAAAATAATAAGTGAAAAAGCTAAATACTATAATGAAAATGTTTACATCTACAAACTCTCCTTTAAAAAATTTGAAGAACATGAACAACTTGAAATTTCTTAGGAAAAAAGGTGAGTGCAGTTTTAACAATATTCTGCCTCAGTTATCATTTACATGCGTGCATTGCAAATTACATACCACAGTGGATCAACAAATACACAAAACATTTAGTGACAGGCAGAATATTGGTCAAATTATACATACTTCTCTTAAGATATTTCAGGATGTTGATATTTGTTCAGGTTATCCACAGTTTTTGACAAAAGGATCATTTGTAAATGTAAAGATTTTCATGTAATTTACCATTTTACACTGAAACAGAGAGAAAACTTTGTAGTTGTCATTATTTATAGGTAATTATGTTATTATTTCACTGGTCTTTAGATCATATTGGTCTAAATATGGTATCTAAACTGAAACAATTTTGACACCATTGATTGTTAACATCTTCAATGTAATTTTTGCATCACACAAATTTCGCATTTTTCTCAACTACGCAGTTGACCCTTTGGCGGGCAAGTTTTGTATGATATGCACTATGTCCTGCTATCTTGAAGGGTCAGAGATTATTTCTGAAGCCAAAACACTATAAAGGAGATAGAAAGAAAAAACATATTTTCAAATATCAAAGGCTACATTCAGACAGCAGATCTTAATGCACAATTTGTATTTTTGGGTGAAATTAGATTTTTTTTGTGTGCTTGTTCATATTACACATTAAATGCGACTTCTGTCAGTTTTGAGTATGAAATGAATGCGACCCTGAAGTGACCCGCGTGCGCAAAGAGGTCCTGATGTAATATGTGACCATGCAGGCACGCACTGTGTTTACGGAAGTAAACATGTTTTTCCCGCTGCTCCTCCTTCTGGGACGCAGAATATGTTGTTTGTATGATGTTGGTCGCATTTCAATGATGTAAAGGTCGGATAAATGCGACCTGGCCGTTCAGACTGTACATCAGATACGTATCGTATTTAGGACCACATATGAAAGTGGCCTGAGTCGGATTTGAAAAAATCGGATTTGTGCTGTTCAAACTGTCTTTAACAGATTGTATACGGTCATATATGGGCAAAAAAAATCGGATCTTGGGCAACATTTGCTTGCCGTATAAACATAGCGTAAATGTGGATCTTGCCTACGAACTAACACCCAGCACCAGCCCAGATTCAGGAGTGTAGTCTTGGATCAAGTTGTGAAGGTACATTGTTGACATTGTGTCACTGCATTGGTCCTTTTCTTTGTGCTCCTCAGAAAAGCAGAAAGCTGAAATATAAAACACACATAAAACCAACAGTAGGTTTGTCATGGTAAAAATGGGTATGAAGCACAGCATCCTGACAGATGAAATCAGTAATAGAAAAAGCTGAAAATGTGTGGCTGGTCAGGGACAAACATATAACCTGTCATGTTTCACAGCAAGAATTTCTGTCCACTGTCCACATGACTCAAACTGGGCTGAAGCTTTACGTTCTTAATGGCCAATTAGTCTGCTAGTAGGGTAAAATACGTTACAGATACACACTGTATATTCTCAAAATAAACTCCTGAATGTGTCTGCGTTGCTGTGGGTGAAGCAGTGGAGCAGCCTTCTCAGCTTGTCATAAGCCTTTTCTTCATCCACATCCCCCTCCACGTTGTTGGAGACCTAATTCTGCCTGCAGGCTGCGGTGTGTGTCTCTCATCTTCTATCTTTGTGAGGACAGTGAAGCGTTTAGTCAGGATATAAGGATTTTCGTCAGGATTGTCAGGATATTTTGAAAGTGAAGGCATCTTTGTCTGGTTCTTCTCTTCTTCAGCGGGGGCTGTTCATCCTGGTTTGGATTCAGTAGCTAGGTGGGAATGAAGATGAAGGTAGTTATAGTGCATGTTTTAAATGAGGACACGTTAGATGTGTCTTTTTTTTCTTTTTTTTTTAGCAGAAAATAAAAATTTCATGCATTATCAAGACGTGATTCCTTTACAATATTCAGAACAACAAACGTGGTACTTGATTGCTTGTATCTTCCTGCCTCCTCGGTGTTGACAATATGCCGTGAAATAAACAAAGAGAATCTGTTGTGAGCCCTGCGGCTACTGCAAACATGTTTACCCTCAACAAGTTTTGTCCAATCATGACATATATAATTAAGCCATCTAACATTTCTCGCTTAAAAAAAAAAAAAAAAGGAAAGAAAACATTTTGGGTTTTAACAGTGAGTTTCTCTGAGTACATGACATGGCGTCCAGTCATTAATGAAACTGGCTGATATGATTGTGTCTCAATTAAAGCGGGCTGTGTTGTGGGGCTCCTGATTTCCTGGTGTTAGATGTGAATAATGCTGCTTACTGCAGAGCGAGAGGGCTGACAGAGACCTTTAGAGAGAGGGGAGTGTGACGTGTCCGGCTGCCGAACACTCTGCACCGCTATTACACTTTTACATACAAAGATTATGGAGAGTCCACTACTCCTGGCACATGAATTTTCAGCAAAAACCTTAGAATACTTTTAAATTTAACTCTCTGATCTCATCTATATTATATATTCATATATATTCTCTTTATTATTTCTCACATATGCCTGCTGTGTGGCTGCGTGGTTAGCAGGTTCTAAAAGAGATGTATACTCTTATTTTCTTGAATAAATATGCTTTTTATTATATAACAACTGCACTGTTGTGATCACAAGTTTTTATTAGCTTTGTTTGAACACTCTAATAGGTGTTCTGTTGTTCCTTTTGTGAATTATCACCTGACATAAAAAAAAAGGATTTTTTTTGTTAGACAGCTCTACTAGTTGTGGTAAGAATTTCATCCTGTAAGACTATATAGTGTTTTGTGGCCTAAATGTCTTTAAGTTTCCTATTAGCTATATAGGCAAATTTCCAATAGCCAATCCTGTTAGCATAATGTTGCTACATTAGCTAAGGCTTGGAAATAATTTGTTATTGCATATTCTCAGTCTGTCTGCTAATTAGAGTGCTTATACATTACACTAAGTTGAACATTACTTTATTGTTATGTCATGTCAACATTTATTAAGTAATCAAAATTACGCAGGAATGAACATAACATTTTGTGTTTTCTGTGAGTTAGCAGTAGAAATTAGCATTGAGGTAGTTTTACTCCATAGCTTAATAGTGGAACCAGTGCGAGGTAGTGTAATACCCTGATTGCGTCCACTGATAATGAACTTAAACTACTGAATTGATATTTTTCCGTCGATGTAGTCTGATTTTTCTTTTTTTTTTTTTTTTTAAGTTGGACCCTTCTTTTATAAGTGTGTTATTTAGTTTATTGTGAATTATTGCTCTAGCTTTTAATAAGATGCTACAATGTTTACTGCGTCATGTTTTAATTGACATCGTTTGATTGACAGCTTGGGAAGTCAGGACTTCCAGAGCTTCAGTTTATTGAATAAAACATTTTATGGCTCTAACAAACCAAGACCATGATTGCCAAAATGTCATTCTCAAGGCTTCAGGATAGCAGATGAACCATGAACTGACCAAGCAAACACTCTTTTATATGATCTCACATTTCCATTGTACCGTGGATGGAATGTTTAATATCTGACTTGTGATGTTTGTTTTGTTTTCACTTTTTTTCTTGGCAAATGTTGATTCTGCAGTCACTGGTGTAACATAATAGATCTAGAATAGATTGAGTCTCAAGAGATTCAATGTCTTTATCTCAGGACCAATATGGTAAAAGAATGTGAAATGAGACTCTAAACCTGAGTCTGTAATCAGTCCAATCATGCTTCCCTTTTAGCAAACACTAAATATTTCACTAAGAGCAGAAATAGATATATTAGACACTTAGCAGTCACTATCATTTAACATCACTGTGAGTGGTGACTCTTACATCACCTGGATCATATTTTCACATCTGTGAATGTGATGCATGCATTGTGTGGTGTAAATACCAGGTGCTACTTTTGCCCTTCCACTTCTAAGATGTTGAGAGCACTATATATTGGATAGATGTACACATTCAGATCTTATACACTAAATATAGCGTACTGCAATTTGTGGAAAACACAGGGAGGAAGATGATAACCACACTGCAGTGAGTGTGGCTGGAGACTCCATGCATTGAATCTGCATCTGATGTTACCAAATACTTAAGAAAGTGATTAAAATGTGAGTTTTAAACTCTAAGTGTTCCACTCGGTGTGCCTAAGATAATCAAACAACATGACCTGACTGTGACATTGTGTCTTCAAGCCCAAAACTTCCAGGATATTACACCAACATGCTTTTTCATGTAGGTTAGAAACTAGATAAAGTTCTTAGAAGGACAAAGCTGAGAGAGACATTTATTTAAAATTCACTAACACACCAGTTGTTGAAGTAGCCGCAGTTATCATGTCACTTATCAAGGCTGGTTTCCACACAATCTAATGCTAGTTACTGAAATAGGTCATTGGCAGTGGTGTAGTCCATATACTGCCGTATATGGACGTATACCTACTTATTTTTCAGTCAGCATTGGGTATACCCACTTCTCAATTTCCCCGATGTGCACCATTTAGTATTGTTTTTTTTTTTTCCAACTTTATTGAAAATATATTGGTATACAAAACAGAGAAATTTTGAACAAACATCAAGATGTCAAAAGGAAAAAGCATCTAAACAAATAAATAAAATAATGCAAAGACTTAGAAACACAAAGAAAGGTAGACAAACAATAATAAAAACTTAAAATATACAGATCTAAGAAAAATACATAAATAAATAAATAATGAATAAATACATCAGAGAGTAAATTAAGTGCATTTTAAAGAATCCTTATAAATTGCCAGAGTGTTAGTGCTTTTTTTGTTAAGATAAATTCCATTGATTTCATATATTTTTTCAAATTCAATCAGAAAGACTTTAAATTTGGGTGTGTTTTGGCATATTTATTTTTGTGTATATGAAATTTTCCAAATAAAATAATCAGATTAACAATAAATTCCAAATTACGAATGTCATTTTCCAAATATGTAAGTACATTTGAGATGTTATAGCTATATTTACATTACTTTTAGATATGAATACTTTTCAATTTTAGATCAGAAGTTGGAAGAGTGCACACAAGAAAGAATAAGTGTAAATTAGTTTCAGGATATGAATGACAAAATTTACATATTTCTTCAATGTCAGAAATCTACATAAATAGCATTGGAGGGATATACGGTATGTAAAACCTTAAGATGTATTATTCTAGTTTTGTTTGTAATACAGTATTTATATGGTAATGTCATGCTTTTGACCACTCAATGTTAGAGAAAGTCGAGCTCCAGAAGGCTTTGCCTCATGGGGAAATTTTTTCTCTTTTCATGCAGTGCTAGCTTCTGTTCATGGTCACATAGGTTTTCATCCACATACTGATTATTAGCTTTCTGCACCATTCAGTAGTATCTGAGCCAGACTGCTAATTTTATCTTCCTAAGATGGTGAAGCCATGACCCGCCCTACTCTGCCTCCTGCTGGCTAGTACTCACTGGCCTCATGATTAGATTGGTTTACTTTAGGCATGAGGACTGATGAGCCCATCAGAGGCAGAGTAGGGCGGCCTCAGGTGGTCGTGCCACCCAGTTGATTGGACAGGTCACAGCACGTGTCGTTGAAAGATGTGAGGTTATTGGAAATGCAAATGAGAAAAGCAAAATAACGTCTTTCAAGTGAGTGACACATATTGAGAGAACCTACTTTAATGGAATACATAATTCTGAGGTAAGTTTTGAGATGGTTTCCAAATGAGTCACTGTTTTAAACTACTGGCCATATGACTGCACATTTAGAGAAGAGATTTTGTCGGCAATAGTTAAACTGTGTGAGTAGGCTAACGTTATGAAAGGCTAACATTATGAAAGGCTAATGCTATCCTATGTTTGCCCATGTTGAATACGTTTGACATTCAGTAAGACCAGTAATACCTACAAAACACTCTTGATCAAGTCATGATGATTTTATAATAGTGAGCAAATACTACTGACGGATTTTTGGGTAAACTAAATCGAGTAGTTTTACATGTCACTGTTTCTACACAGGACGCTTTTCTGGAAGAAAAAAAAAAAAGGCAAAAATTGAGAGTATACCCACTTCTCCAGGGACCACTACACCACTGGTCATTGGACATTACAGAGTACAATATTTAGCCCTGGCTGGAGACTGTCTGATTACCTTCATGTCATGAAATACAGAAAGAAACTAGAAGCACTCGGAGAGCGCAGACCCCCGCCAAGGCTGATCAGTGGTCCCCCCCATGGGCCCCCCCACGCCAAAGAGGTTATGTTTTTGCCAGGGTTTGTTTGTCTGTCTGTCTGTCTGTCCGTTAGTGTGCAACATAACTCAAAAAGTTATGGACAGATTTTGTTGAAATTTTCTGGTCTGCGCCCCCCCGGGGGCCCCCCACCCCCGATCACCACCAAATTTAATCTTTCTTCCTTATCCCATTTCCAACAAACCCTGAAAATTTCATCAAAATTCTGTCCATAACTTTTTGAGTTATGTTGTACACTACGGACAGACAAACAGACAGACAGACAGACAAACAAACAAACCCTGGCAAAAACATAACCTCCTTGGCAGAGGTAATAAACGTCTTTCAAGTGAGTGACACATATTGAGAGAACCTACTTTAATGGAATACATAATTCTGAGGTAAGTTTTGAGATGGTTTCCAAATGAGTCACTGTTTTAAACTACTGGCCATATGACTGCACATTTAGAGGAGAGATTTTGTCGGCAATAGTTAAACTGTGTGAGTAGGCTAACGTTATGAAAGGCTAACATTATGAAAGGCTAACGTTATCCTATGTTTGCCTCATGTTGAATATGTTTGACATTCAGTAAGACCAGTAATACCTACAAAACACTCTTGATCAAGTCATGATGATTTTATAATAGTGAGCAAATACTACTGACGGATTATTGGGTAAACTAAATCGAGTAGTTTTACATGTCACTGTTTCTAAAAAGGACGCTTTTCTGGAAGAAAAAATTTTTTAAAAAAGGCAAAAATTGAGAGTATACCCACTTCTCCAGGGACCACTACACCACTGGTCATTGGACATTACAGAGTACAATATTTAGCCCTGGCTGGAGACTGTCTGATTACCTTCATGTCATGAAATACAGAAAGAAAATATACATGTGACATAAATAAAACATAAATGTAGTCAAACATAGTTGTGCCTTAATTTGCTTATCATAATTTTATAGTTTTGGATGGAGATGTATGGTGGTTTGCAGATGTTATTATATGTATTATAATTCATATAATGGGTAGTTACCTGGAAATGAAGCTGAAGCTGATGGGAATATGGTCATTTTTACAGGTATTTGGTAGAACCCCAAAATATAGGATCCTACAAGTTTTCTTTCTTTCTTTCTTTCTTTCTTTCTTTCTTTCTTTCTTTCTTTCTTTCTCTCTTTCTTTCTTTCTTTCTTTCTTTCTTTCTTTCTTTCTTTCTTTTACATCTGTCTCTGTATCTACACATGGCTTAAATGAACTGTGGTGCTGACGTCCTGTTCTCTACCTTTAATGAAAACAGCTGTGTGTTCACATGTTCTTTCTTTCTTTCTTTCTTTGTTTTTTTCTGTCTTTCTTACTTTCGTTCTGTCTGTCTGTCTTTCTCTTTCTTTCTTTCTTTCTTTCTTTCTTTCTTTCTTTCTTTCTTTCTTTCTGTCTTTCTTTCTGTCTGTCTGTCTGTCTGTCTGTCTGTCTTTCTTTCTTTCTTTCTTTCTTTCTTTCTTTCTTTCTTTCTTTCTTTCTTTCTTTCTACATCTGTCTCTACATGGCTTAAATGAACTGTGGTGCTGACGTCCTGTTCTCTACCTTTAATGAAAACAGCTGTGTGTTCACATGTTCTTTCTTTCTTTCTTTCTTTGTTTTTTTCTGTCTTTCTTACTTTCGTTCTGTCTGTCTGTCTTTCTCTTTCTTTCTTTCTTTCTTTCTTTCTGTCTTTCTTTCTGTCTGTCTGTCTGTCTGTCTGTCTGTCTGTCTGTCTGTCTTTCTTTCTTTCTTTCTTTCTTTCTTTCTTTCTTTCTTTCTTTCTTTCTTTCTTTCTACATCTGTCTCTACATGGCTTAAATGAACTGTGGTGCTGACGTCCTGTTCTCTACCTTTAATGAAAACAGCTGAGTGTGTTCACATTGGCGGACTGGGCCACAATCATCATTGCCGTTACCCTTTGTGACCTCTGACAGTAACTGATATGAATCAATCTGAAGTCTGGCCTGTCAGACAGAACTGAGGGGTTTATTTAGAGTCAATGAGTGCTGTCAGTTTGTTCCTCTGATGTTTTTTCCACATGGCTTCCACAGCCTGGAGAAATACACCACAGCACAGGGGCGGGGAACTTGTAATGAGTGACTGTAAGATGTCAAATTCACTATCAACACACATAACATTCATGTGTGTCTGTGTGAGTTTATGTGTTTGCTCTAAACTGCTTCTCAGCTGGAAAGTCAGCTGGGATCATAACTTTGCTTAATTACTTTAAGATTTCTTAGGTTTTGCTTCAGCCAGTGACTTATCTGTGCTCTAAAGTAGTTTTCCGGAGTTTTACAGTTTTCCTGTCCTTTTATCTTTGTTTTTTTCTTCAGGTGGACTGTGTTTATCACTGTGACTGGATGAACCCCACTGTTTACTCATCCATCGATTCATCCCTCCATCACTCCATCAGTCGGAGGAAGGATCTGATGAGAGGACTGCAGAGAGAGGAGAGAACAGAAGACCTGCTATGGCTGGCGGTATGTTAAAAATGATAAGAAAACAGAAAAGTGCTCCATTATTCTTCTCTGTTGTTCCCTCTGTTGCACTTCCTTCCACACCTCTGATGCCTGCCTATTGTCTGTCATGTAGTAGCTGATGGTGTAGGAAGTCTGGGTCCTGAGCAGAACCACCTGAGTGTCCCCGTCACTGATCATGGGGCCTGGGCCACGGCCATGAACAACCTGGGCATCATGCCAGTGGGCATCGGTGGGCAGCAATTGGTCTCAGGTACTGTACTCTGCTTGACAGTTTGTAGAATTGATATCTGGGCCATATTTTAGTGGACTGAAGAACCATGACATTTCTTATACCCCGCCCCCCACGGGGAGGCAAGGAGGATATTTGGTTCAGTTTGTTTGTGTGTTATTACCTCTGCCAGGAGGTTGTGTGATCACTTTGCTTGTTTATTTGTTAGCAAGATAACTCAAAAGTTATGGACGGATTTTCATGAAATTTTCATGAAATGTTGATACTGGCACAAGGAAGAAATGATTAAATTTTAGTGGTAATGGATGGGGTGTGTGTGTGTGTGTGTGTGTGTGTGTGGGGGGGGGGGGGGCAGATCTGCGCTCTCTGAGTGCTTTTCTGTTTGTTTGATTGTTAACACTCTAGCAGCAAAACTATGGTTGAAATCATACCAACTTGGGTTTATATATTACCAGTGACCCAGAATAGATGTTATTACATTTTGGGAAAAAGCAGGTCAAGTTAAATTTTTTATGAATTTTTACCTCCGCCAAGGAGGTTATGTTTTTGCCAGGGTTTGTTTGTTTGTTTGTTTGTTTGTCTGTTTGTCTGTCCGTTAGTGTGCAACATAACTCAAAAAGTTATGGACAGATTTGGATGAAATTTTCAGGGTTTGTTGGAAATGGGATAAGGAAGAAATGATTAAATTTTGGTGGTGATCGGGGGGGGGGGGCCCACGGGGGGGGGCACAGACCACAAAATTTCATCCAAATCTGTCCATAACTTTTTGAGTTATGTTGCACACTAACAAACAGACAGACAGACAAACAAACAAACAAACCCTGGCAAAAACATAACCTCCTTGGTGTGGGGGGGGCCCACGGGGGGGGGCACTGATCAGCCTTGGCGGAGGTCTGCGCTCTCTGAGTGCTTCTAGGAGGAGGTTATGTTTTTTGCCAGGGTTTGTTTGTTTGTTTGTTTGTTTGTTTGTTGTCTGTTTGTCTGTCCGTTAGTGTGCAACATAACTCAAAAAGTCATGGACAGATTTGGATGAAATTTTCAGGGTTTGTTGGAAATGGGATAAGGAAGAAATTATTAAATTTTGGTGGTGATCGGGGGTGGGGGGGCCCACACGGGGGGGGGGGCACTGATCAGCCTTGGCGGAGGTCTGCGCTCTCCGAGTGCCTCTAGTTTTACATATTTTTTCCCCTCCCATTTACTTATGATGGGTGAGATTTCACATGTCTATATAAATATCAATTTTGTTTCAATTTACTTCAGACTTGGCACATATATAGAGGCAACTGATATGCTGCCATCAGCACATGCAGAGACATGATGTCATCAGCTGGATCGATGCCAAAATAAGCTACAATACGTGCAAGGGGCGGGGTTTGTTGTGCCTGGCGCCACTTGTTGGTTGTTGAACTACTGATTTAAAGTCAATAGTTTGCAGTTTAACCAACGCTTTTTGGAGCCAGAACTGACAATACAGGGGGCATAAGGGGTTAGAGTTGTCTCCAAGGGGTCATGGATGAGCTAATGCTAAATGCTAGCTTACAGAACTGGTATTATAGTGATCTTCATCAAGCCATTCTCCACTTTTGTTTGTGCAACCTTTTAACTACAATTACTATTTAGTTGATTTATTAAGTAAATAGTCGGGCAATGAGAGCAGTTATACCAACCTTGTAAATTAAAGTCAAACATGAAAGACTTCTATGGACCTGAGATCTGATTAATGGAGCAGTAAGATAACATGGATTACCAAAACACTTAGTCAGAGCAGCTATTGAGGCAAATGAACTGAAGTGTAAGGGAACCAGGGCTTTTTTAAAACCAACCTCAGCAGCCGTCAGATCAAAGTCCCTGCCCTTTGGTTTGAGCAGCCAGAAATATTCTGGACCACAAATAATAAAATGTGGTAGATTTATTTAGGAAATATCTATCATCAAAGGCAACAGTATAATTTACCTGACGTGCTGCTTGTGTCTGCCTGCATTCATCTATATTCGCTGCCTTTTTGCTCTGTTTTTGGTCTTTACTAGTTGTAGTAAACTTAGAAATTGAATGTGTTCACCTCATACCTTTTGTGCTGCATGTTGATAAGTGGGCAATGGAAAGTGTAAAGGCATTGTAGTTTTGAGCTTTTTCAGTAAAAAAAAGAAAAGGAAAGGTGCACTGTTGATTTAGTAAATAGTTGAATTAATTTAACTCATAAGACCTGCTGCTACTTTTGTGGCAGTTCCAAAATATTTTTTCCTCTTTAATTAACTTTTCTTAAGTGATTTATCACCATTTATTATGACATTATCCTCTGTATTTTGAAAATTTTCAGTGAAAATCAAGTATTTTCCTATATTTAACCCAAAGACCCAAACATTTATTGTCAACCAAAAACATCTACTGATCTAAGCTGTTTAATACCTGTACACTAATCCGATCAATCCATGTCAATAATTGGTGTAAATATAGTTTGTCATCTTTTAATAGTCATCAAATATGACCCATTTGGACGTTCAGAGGCTCTGTAGTTACCGTGGAAACACCGTCATCTTCTACAGCATTGATTCACCAGTAAAACCCATGGAGTTGGATCAATGACAGTGGATGGAAACACTGGGTTTATGTTCAGTTAATGAGAGATTTGACTGAAAATGTCACTTTTTCTTCCGTTTTCTCTGTTTTTGATATTATAACCCTCAACTTTAATCTGAGCTTTTATGAACATCTATAAGATCAGTAAATGAAATGTAGGAATATACTTGATTTTCACAAAAACAAAAAAAACAAACAAAAAAAAAAAAACACAACGTACAGAAGATAATATTGCAATAAATGGTGATAAATCACTTAAGAAAGGTAAAATCTAGAGGAAAATTCCTATGGGAACTGACACAAAAGTAACTCCTAGGGCTTTGTGGGCTAATTTACTGATCATGTAGATGTTCTTAAAAGCTCAGATTAAAGTTAACGGCTATTATATCAAAAACAGAGAAAACTGAAGAGAAAGTGACTATTTCAGCAAAATATATATCATTAACTGAACATACACCCAGTGTGTCCATCCACTGTCATTTTGTATCAATGTTGTAGATGATGACGATGTTTCCATGGTAACTACGGAGCCTTTGAATGTCCATTTGAGTCATATCTGATGACCATGAAAAGATGCCAAACTGTATTTTTCACCAATTATTTACATGTAAAGACCCAGAGCTGCTTTTGTGTCAGTTCCCAAAGGAATTTTTCTAGATATTTAACCTTTCTTAAGTGATTTATCACCATTTATTGTAATATTATCTTCTGTATTTTGTGTTTTTCGGTGAAAATCAAGTATTTTTCTACATTTAATTAGCTGATCATTTAGATGTTCATTAAAGCTCAGATTAAAGTTGATGGTTATTATATTAGAACAGACAAAACTGAAGAATAAGTCAAATCTATCATTAACTGAACATAAACTGAGCGTCTCCATCCGCTGTCATTGGTCCAACTCTACAGGTTTTTATTGGTGAATCAATGTTGTAGAAGATGACGGAGTGCCCATAGTAACTACGGAGCCTCTGAACGTCCAAATAGGTCATATCTGATGACCATGAAAAGACAACAAACTGTATTTTACACCAATTATTGACATGTATTGATAGGATTAGTGGATCAACAGTTATTAAGCATTTTAGATCAGTAGATGGTTTTGCTCTTAGGTGGCTGTTTTTTTTTATATGGGTTAAAGGCAGTACAGTGATCAGTACCGCTCTGAACAGCATGAAGACTGTACTGTGTTTGTAAATGACCTTGAGTATCTACGGCACAGAGAGAACTGCAGCAGAGAGTATAAGAGATGTAGTTGCCAGAGATTTTCCCAGATGATCATACTGTGACACTTATTTAAAGAGGGCAGGACTGGAAAACCACTCAACACAATAGAAACTCACACATCTGGATATAATATATACGCTTCCATTTAACTCTCATTTCCTGACATTTAATACTGTTTTAACCCCAAAACGGCCCTATAGAGTCTAATGTAAACCCAGAAGTCCTTCAACGTCCACAACTTTTGTGAAATCGGAGCGTTTTATGTGTCCATGAGTAATTGTCAGCAGTGTACAGTATGGCTACGCTCCAAACACACTGGTCTATTTTGTTATTTCGAGTAAAACTACACTAAGCTTCGCGTGTAGCCACTCGATTTCATTTTCTCTTTTTCTGGGCTTAATTTCACCTTGGAATCTATTTGTGAAATTGTTTTTCTGAGACTCAGGGATTTGTCTGAGCTTGTGGTTGTGGCTCTTCTACTATATAAAGACTCTGGGGTTTGTCATTGTATAAACGGTACATTGTGAGGGTTTATTAAATGAGTATGTGAGGAGATTTGTTGAGTAGGAGTTTTTTTGTGTGTGTGTTAAGCCCACAATAATTGAATGCATGGATTTAACTGGGAGAGGCTGGGATGAGGAAAGAGGAGAGAAGTGTTGCAAAGAGCGACAGACAGCAGTGTAGCAACCCAATTCCACCAGAGGCCAAATATTAAAATGATGACATGATATTATTTACAGTGCTGATGTGAGCCTGACCTGACTCCACCCCTGGCAACGGCCGCAGACCCTCTCCCTGTTTCAGCTACATGTGGGAACATTTAGATAATGAAAGGCTGAAAAATGAGACAGAAAAAAGGTGAATCTGATATGTGTGTGTTGATGGATCAGTTCACTCAAATCCTAAAAACATATGTTTTCCACTTCCCTTTTGCGGATGATTTGTGCGTTTTCTAAGCCTCTGACTGAAAGCCTGAGGGTTAGTTGAAGCGTGTTCGGGATCTTGTTATACAGATTAAAAAGTAGGATTATTTTTAACTTTCACTCATCTACAAACCCCAGAAAATAAAGTTAATTCACCTGAAAAGTAAAGGTTGTAAATATTGTATGTGTTCATTGACCAACCTAATTGTAGTTTGTGAATATAAACAAATTTACATATTGATGCCAACAACTAAAAAACAAACAAAAAATAGGCACATTTACCACTGTGTCATATGGTTTTTCTTTGTTATTAGACTTTTTTTTTTAAACTGAGGACACTAAGTCTATGTTCAGATAGCAGGTCTTAATGCACAATTGTGATTTTTTGGTGAAATCTGATTTTTTTGTGTGATCATTCACGTTACACATTAACCCTATAATGCCAAATGTATCATATTTCATACATGAGTTTTGAAGCCCTCTACATGATCAGTGTGATTTTTTAAAAAAAACCTGATGTATACAATTAGATACATACAATACACAGATAATCCACCAGGGGGAAGGAATTCATTCACCAGAGGCCTTTCCAGTGACACTACAAGACTGTCATTATTGAGGAAGGAGGTAGAACTTTGCCAGTTTTGAAAAGGATTTATCAATTTGTTAGATGTTTTGTTTGTTCAAAAATAATATTTGAGCATTGAGACCCGAAGTACTAAATATGATACAAAATTGAACTCATACATGGAAACAGATACTTGAAAAAAAAATGTTTTTGGTTGTTCAGAGGGACCAATAAAGGCTCCAGTTTCAAAGAAGTGGAATTTTCTGTCAATGATTTAATGGTTCAGGCTTTACAGGGTTAAATGCGACTTCTATCAGTTTGTAGTAGGAACTGAATGCGACCCTGAGTGACCCGCATGCGCAAAAAGGGGTCCTGACATAATACGTGACCACTCAGGCACACACTGTGTTTACAGAAGTAGATACAGTCATGGAAAAAGAATTATTAGACCACCCCTTGTTTTCCTCAATTTCTTGTCCATTTTAATGCCTGGTACAACTAAAGGTACATTTGTTTGGACAAATATAATGATAACAACAAAAATAGCTCATAAGAGTTTAATTTAAGAGCTGATATCTAGCCATTTTGTATGGTTTTCTTGATAATAACCAAAATCACTTCAGTTCTTACATCAATACCTATGGCATTATACTGACAAAAACAGTGCTTTTAGGCATTCCATGTTTTCTTTTCTGTCTGTTTTAGTCACATGATACACACAGGAGTTAGTACTTGATTGCATAACCATTGTTTTTGATGACTTTTGATGGTTTAATAATTTTTTCCGCGACTGTATGTTTTCCCACCTCTCCTCCTCCTGGGGGGCAGAATTGTGATGTTTGTCGCATTTCAATAACGTAAAGGTCAGATAAATGCGACTTGGCCATTCAGACTGAAGTCGCATTACAACGTATCGGGTACGTATTGGACTGACATATGAAAGTGGCCTTGATCAGATCTGAAAAAATCGGATTTGTGCTGTTCAAACTGTCTTTAACAGATCAGATACAGGTCACATATGCAAAAAAACTGGATTTGGGCTACATTTTCCTGTAGTCTGAACGTAGTCTAATAGATGCACTTTTGGAGGTGAAGAATGCTGACATACATTCAACACTGGCTGCTCTAGACAGTAATCTGAATCTTTTGACAGTATTTCGGTGTTAAGGTTTATGGTAAAAAGTTGGGGTTCTATTTTGAAGTGACTGACACTTAACTCACAAGTGTTGAGCCTTTACACATCCTTGTAAAGACTAAAGCATCATCCACACTAAAAGGCATATTCTCTCCATCTGTTTAAAAAATAGAGACTCAGTGCTAATTTTGTGACGGTTCCCAAATGATTTGTTCTGTCTATTTAACCTTTCTTATGTGATTTATCACCATTTATTATATTATTCTCTGTATTTTACATTTTTCTCTCTAATTTACGTATGTGTTTTTCTATATTTATGAAGCTTATGAAAATTCAGTAAATTCAAACTTTATTATATTAAAACAGAGAAAACCGAAGAAAAAGTGACTTTTTCAGCAAATATTTCAATAACTGAATGTAAAAACAAGTGTCTCCATTCACTGTCATTGATCCAACTTAGGGATGTAAACAGTTAATCGACTATCAATTAACTGTCGTTAAGAATTTGCTCGATTAAATTATTAAATTATCGGTTAACTGCCCTTTTCCACATCCTGTCCGAAAGCTGCCAGTTTGTCTGATCCACTTTAGATTAAATTGGTCTGTGGAACCTGAACTGAAATGATTTTGACACCATTGATCATTAATATCGTCAGTGGAATTTTTGCATTTCACACATTTATCCCACAGGCCGGAGTGCACCCTTTGGTGGGCTGGTTTTAGCCCACGAGCCGTGTGTTTGATACCTGTGCATTAACCTGTTGAGGTGCATGTTTTTGGATGGTGAGAAAACCCATGCAGACCGTGCCGCCTTAAAATAAATGTTCAAATGAATTAACAATTTGCAGTTCAGATGGGAGTTTTTAATTGAATTTTATAAACTAAATCTAATATGTGTGTGTGTTCACGGGTCAGTTCACCCAAATTGAAAAAACCTGTTTCCACTTCTCTTTGGCAGGTGATTTTCACTTATTTAAGCCTCTGGTTAAAAACGTGAGTGTTACATTTATGGCTGAATCAGGATCTTTATGAAAAGATTAGAAGACGGATTATTTTAAGCCCTTGCTGATCCATGTGTCTCGATTGATGAATCTCACTCTAAAGGTAATTACAACCAGATGTGACGTTGTGTGTCTGATGAAAAAAACGTCAGTAAAATAATCACAATTAAATGCGTAAATGCTTATGTTTTTTTCTGCCAGTGCTTTTCATTCATTTCTTGGCTCTGCCTTTCATTCTTGCCCTCCCTGTGTGTGCTTTATGCTTTTTTTTCCTCAGTATTTCTCCCTCTGTCGTAGTGTGTTTCTGTGCCTGGCAGACGCAGCAGAGCTCGGAGCCAAAGAAATGAACCTGGCTTGAATCATTTTGGCTCACAGAGAAAAAGCTCTGAGCAAAAGCAGCCTTATGTGATTATGATGAATGTGTGGCACGTAGATGTGTAATTTACCTGTCGGGGCTATCGCAGACAACACTTTAATGAGTTTTCCTAAGACCTGAAGAATCTGTGAATGCGCCCAGGCTACAAATGCTCAGATTTATGGAAGATGAGCTATCTAAGTGTTTCTTTTTTTTCAATCCTGAAGGTTTCTAATAAACAGTGTTTCTTTCTTTGTGACACACAAAACCCTGTGTAGAATTTACTGTTGTGTATTACTAGTAGCAGAAACATAACCTATGAAGACCCAAACATCTACTGATCTAAACTGTTTAATACCCGTTGATCCACTAATCCTGTCAACACATGTAATTAATTGGTGTAAAATGCAGGTTGTCATCTTTTAATAGTCATCAGATATGACCCATTTGGACGTTCAGAGGCTCCGTAGTTACCGTGGAAACACCGTCATCTCCTACAGCATTGATTCACCAGTAAAACCCATGGAGTTGAATCAATGACAGTGGATGGAAATGCTTGGTTTAGGTTCAATTAATGATATATTTTGCCGAAAAACTCACCTTTTCTTCTGTTTTCTCTGTTTTTTATGTAATAACCCTCAACTTTAATCTAAGCTGTTATGAACATCAACATGATTAGTAAATTAAATATAGAAAAATAACCTGATTTTTCCTGAAAAAATGCAAAAAAAACAGTGAATAATATTATAATAAATGTAAATAAATCACTTAAGAAAGGTTAAATAGAGAGAGAAAATCATTTGGAAGTTGACACAAAAGTATCACTGCGTGTTTATGGGTTAAAGAGAGACCACTGGTTTTAATAGCATGTATTTATAGAAACTGATAGAAATAAAAATAATGGATTGGATTTCTTTCTTCTTCTATGTTTAGTGCCTTGTTTCCAAAATTTCATGGAAAGCACATAAGAAAAATAATTTATATTTATATTTCTGCAACAACTTTTAACTTTTAAGTAAGGAGGAGTTCAGAAATTAATATCTGGTAGATTCAACTGGATTTTCAGTCAACTTTCACATTGCTCTTGGTTGCTTTATGCCACTCCAGAAGCAAAAATACCAGCAGCTCTGCTTTGTCTGATGGCTTCCGGCCATCCAACTTCCTTGTGATCACTTTCCAGGAGCTTTTAATGGAACTCAGATCTGCAAATGTGGAATCATATGATTTTTTTTTGTTCTTCCAGAGCTGTATTGTTGCTAAAAGACCAGACGTGCACTGGCTTTTCTGGCTTTTTATTGTTGAAAATAAAGAAAATACAAGTCAGAACTAACCCAGATATCCATCCTTAGACTCTGTTCTGAAAACAATAAAGTCCATCAAGTTCTCAGGTATGATTTGCAGCTAATTTATATTGTCCTTTAAATATTCAGTGTGCAAGACTTTGTAGGATGCAGTGGCACAAATTGAGCATAATCATGGAATCAGGGGGAAAACCTCATCAGGTTGTTTGACTAGTTATTTAAGGGCCAGATCAAGCGGTGACACAGGTACACATTTTTTAATAAGCTCTGTGTTTACACTAAATAACTTATCTCCATGTTTAATACATGTATGAATAGGTCTCAATAAGTACTTTCACATGACACAAGTTACAATTTACAGAAATACAATTTTGAGGTAAAAATACTTAAATTACTACTGCGTGACACGAGGACTGAAAATGAACATCTTTTTTTTCCACTTTATGCAAATATACGAAACATGCTGTTCTCATAAGAAACTGATCCTAACTGAAACGTAGGGCTTTAGCTATGATGTAAAGCTATAATTATGATTAATACTGGGTAAAAATGTTTAAATGATAAGTTTTTATGAACACAAATGTCTTGTGACTTGTGGACAGCAGTTTGTACCTTTGTTCAGTATCAGAATAAAAGACTGACTGGAACTAAAACACTACAAATATGCTAATAAACTTTTATTTAAACTACATATTACAGCTGAAGTGATACATACAGCTAATAGCAGACATATTTTACACATAACTGGACTGTACATAACCTTTCTATATTCTTGTACTATTAAATAATTAGTTCCTAAAGTCACTGATACAAGCAAGAAAATATATTATTATTAGAGTTATTAGTGCATTTACAAATTTTAGTCCTTTTTAGGTTTCATTTTATATTGATTATATCTTTGTCTTTTTTCTACAAGTGATACTGAAATTTTATAAACAGTTCCATAAAATAGAGTTCTTAAGCTAAAAAAAATGAGCCTGTTTGAGAAATGATAGGTGACTCTTTAATTTTTGACACTGATGTTCACTTTCACTTAATCTGACCCTTAAGAGGATCATGTGGTGTGGTACAGAGTGCAGGATCCAGTGACAGCGGCTTTACAAAACGGATGTTGTTTTTGGTGGAAGATAAATTCACTGAGACCCTACGAAAGAAAAAAAACACCTAAAGAGACATTATTCAAAACTTGACATTTTCAGAATCTAGCTGCATATAGGTGATTGGGACAGAATGTGGACATAGAGGGAAAGACAGTGTCCATCATTCTGCTGGAGACAGTTGTCCTTATTCCAGAGTACATTCCAGACTAGGGGTGTAAGAAAATATTGGTTCTGCAATATATCACGATATTTCATTTCACAATACTATATCGATATTGAAAAGTAGTATATCGATATTTTTAGGTATTTCTTCAAATGCAGATATTGTGGAGGTTCATTTTTGGGTTTTTTTGTTTATCTTTTTTGTTTACATTTTATTTATTATTATTTAACACTCTTGTATTAAATAATGTTAGTTCCTTTGTTGGGATTGCACAAAAATAATGTTATGATGTTAGTTCTGAACGAATAGATTATGAACATTTGAGCAGGATCTTAAACTGTAATGTCTGT
This sequence comes from Sphaeramia orbicularis, assembly GCF_902148855.1. Lineage (NCBI taxonomy): Eukaryota > Metazoa > Chordata > Actinopteri > Kurtiformes > Apogonidae > Sphaeramia > Sphaeramia orbicularis. Next base: position 44,279,458 of record NC_043977.1, read on the forward strand.
AAAACACAATTTAAGTTTTAACACAGGAAAATTTTCTGATATAGCATTAGATCCTGCTCTGATCAAATAAAAATGTTAGTATTTGTACATATTTCTGGTGTAATTCAATTTTTCAAGGAAATAATCATAAAAAAAAGAAACAAAAAATGACCTTTTTAACAGTATCGTGATATATTGTGATATATTGTATTGTGATTTGTATCGTATCGCCAGATTCTTGCCGATACACACCCCTATTCCAGACTAAATTCACAACATAAATAATACATCATTTACTGACATTTCCCTTTTTGTCTGCTTCTCAAACATATTTCATTTGTTTATATACCTCCTGGAAGGGTAGAACTTCCTTATTGTATACAAACATTTCTCTCATTTATTTGCTTTCATTTTTATGCACTCACTGTAGCATAACTAATACACTTTTTATACGCTTTGTCATAAGTACAAATCATATACTGATAAAAAAAAAAAAGTCTAATGGCACTAATGACAATTTAATGAATGAATTAGTGCAGGATGTGTCATGAATTCTTGCTGTTTATCAGGAACTAATAATCAAGTCACTGTAGGTTCACATGATGTATTCACACTTATTTGATCATGAGTTGAGGTTGTTAATACAGCTGCATTAACTGATACGTCACTAAATCAGCTGGATTGCACATACATTCATGACATCCATGCAGTGCATTAACCACTGTGTATGAAGAAACTGTTGTAATTAGAAAAAAAAAAAAAAAAAAATCTAATCCAACTCTTCAGCAGACACACATAGATTTTTTTTAATAAATCTATTTATTTATGGTTCAATAAATGTTAACTCACTTTTGTTTCACCCCCTTTTGTTTTATTATTTTATCAACTTTACAATGACCAGGATTGTACATACAGTCCATATTTCTACATCTATGTGTCAATATCTATCTGTAATATACAGGGAATGTGTAAACAGTATATATACACATATTACAGAAGCTGTGTGGGATCTTATGGAGAGAAAAACAAAATAAAACTAAATGACAGAAATGATCCATGTCTAAAGAAGAGATCTGAAGGACATGCAACTGGAGATCACACTAAAAAGTACCTTTTGTCTGTAGAAGCTTTTTAATTCTGTGTTTTGTGCCTGTTTTCAATACTGTGCATCTGTATTCTGTGTTTCCTTGCAGCAACTCGATAAAGACACTAACCTATTGTGACCCTGAAAAAGCAACAAAGCTGAAAGTGACCTTAGAATTTTATGAAGAACTGTATATTGCGTATAATCATAGAATATGTGCTTTTGTCTTACAGAGAACTTAATCAAATGTCTGGATCTGAAAAGAACATCCATGCAATCCAGATAATTTGATGATGTATCAGTTAGGAAAAGGAATTCATGATGCATCTCACATTTAACCATCATGACTCCTGCATTAGTTCAGCATTTCTTTGTACCCTTATAATTGACTAAATCAAAAACATCTCATGCTGGTTGAACATTACAGACATGCGCTTTTGTTTTTCTGCAGCCTCGGCTTTTTTGCTTTCATCTCTTGATTCCAAACAAAGTGAAATGTAAAACTCTCTTCCTGCAGGCTACTACTACTACTACTACTACTACTACTACTGCTGCTGCTGGTGGTTTCCACTAAAAACTCACTGTGAGCTGACTGTTCAGAACAGCAGGAGTAAAAAGCTTTTTGCACTGAATCAATGATGCATTCTATCAATCCTCAAAGCACCAAGCCACAAACGAAAGATTCATTTTGATTAAATCACTGTAAGGGGCATTTGCGACGGCTTCCTTCGCCTGTTATTTCTGTCATTTTACTCATGTAGGCATCGGTGAGGGTTTTTTCTTTTCTTTTTTCTTTTTTGCCGACGTTTTTCCTCCTCCCAATCTGTTGTTATAGGTGTTTGAAGACGATGCTCCTCTACCTGCCTGCTCTAGTACACAGCTGAAACATCACTTCTGTCTGCTCTGTCCTGCCATTGTTTATCTTCTGTTTTTTATTTTTTTTTAAAGACCTTTATTTAATTCAGAGAGCTTTACAAAGTATAACAAAGCACTTTCCTAAACCCACCCCACATATATAGAATACACATCTATACTAACCACACAAATATTTACACACCCATATACAGTTGTGCTCATAAGTTTACATACCCTGACAGAATGCACATAGGAGGGTCTTGGATGTTCCAACATGACAATGACCCAAAACACAAGGCCAAGTCCAGCTGTCATTGGCTACAGCAGAAAAAAGTAAAGGTGTAGGTGTGGCCATCTCAGTCTCCTGACCCCAGTATCATTGAGCCACTTTTGGGAGGTCTCAAACATGCAGTTAATGCAAGAAAACCCAAAATCTTAAAGGAACTGGAGGTGTCTCATCCACAACTACCACAAAAGATTTCAAGCTGTCATTGATGTTAGAGGGGCCAATACAGAGGATTAAGAACTAGGGTAAACTTCTGATCAGGGTCATTTGGATAGTTTCTGTTGTCAGTATGATTTAAAAAGAGCAAACACATTTGTTTGATAATAAATGGTTTCATCGAACCACTAGCCATGAGTGGAAGATAAGTTTTTGTATTATTGTTCATATTCTCTGAAAAATGGCCAAAGAATCATAAATTCTGCTCAAGTATGTAAAACTTATGAGCACAACTGTATATTTGGGTGCTTTTATGAAACTAGGTTCATTTCGGTACCTGGCACTTTGCTAACTTTTTAGACCCAATAATAAAAGAGAAATCTAGACATATTTCCCCCCAGGATGTACCTAATGATGACCTCAGATAAATGCAAAAAACTATACTCTTGCTCTGAGCCATCCCAAAATTAATGAATTTTTAATCAAATATTGGGGACAAAAATAGGACCAAAATTGGGACATGACAAGCTACCTAGGTGTCAGTGCATTTGATCTGGAACACATGGCTGTAAATGGTCTAATATACCGCTATAAATAAAGACACTGTGTTAAATTTGCCTATCCTTGTGGTTTCTCTAATCCAGACATGGGGTTTTTCATGAATCTCAGTCACATTCCAGGTTTCATGTGTAACCCATCATGTCCACTGGTGTTACATATGGAACCTGCTCATTTAAACACAAATAAATTGTAAGTGATTTTGCAAAGCGGTTATTTTTGTGAAACACTCTCACTTGCATAATTAGTTTGATTCCCAAAATGTACCAGTGAGAGAATAAAAAGATATTTTAAAAAAAATAGTGGCACATAATTTTCATGTCCATTTTACCATGTTACATGTGGATTTTTGTATGAAAAATACTATACAAATGTGTTTTATCTGAAAAATTGTTTCTCTTTTATCTCAGTAAATAGTTATTTTTAAAATAGACCCAAAATGCTTCCAAACTTGCTTCATATCATTAGTCTACATCTGGTTGGAATTTTTAGCCCATATTTACATCCGCCAAGTGTAACAGCGAAGGTTCTGTTTTCATCGGGGGTTGTCTGTCTGTTTGTCTGTTAGCAAGATAACTCAAAAAGTTATAGACGGATTTGGATGAAATTTTCAGGAAATGTTGATACCGGCACAAGGGTCAAATGATTGAATTTTGGTGGTGATGGGGGGGTGATGAAATTTTCTGGAAATGCTGATACTAGCACAAGGAACGAATGATTACATTTTGATGGTGTTCGGGGGGGTGGGGGCCTGATCTGCCTTGGTGGAGGTCTGCGCTCTCTGAGTGCTTTTCTAGTTATATATTTTATTTAATTTTTTTTTCCATTTTTTCCTCACTTACTCTTTGTCCCCGTGAACAGACGTAGCATCTCCAAGCTCCTCTGTTTTTTTCCTCCCCCTCCTCTTTTCCATTACCACACTCAGGATGCTGATCCTCCCCTTTCTTGTCTTTGCAACACTTTTTTTTTTGTCATAGACATGTCTTTCTAGATAAAAGATGCTTTCCCCCCATTGTTTTCATCCCTTTCAGTCATCTCTTGCTCTGTATTTTATCATTCCTGCTGTATTTTTTCAGTTAGCAGACCACAGGCAACCATTTCAGTGCCTGTTAGTTCATTGGAAATCACAGGCATTTAGGAATTTCATCATTTATGCGATCCAGAAATAGGTGTCACTTCTCAAACCAGCCAAAGAGGAGAATGATTTGCATCCAGTAATCCAGTTTTGTGGTAAATGAAGGTCACAGATTAATGTCAAGTTTCAATCCTCCTCTCCAAACCATATGTGAAGGATTTATCTGTCCAGACACATGGGATAGAAAATATGAATCAACTGTAGCTGACAGAGTCCAAATCCTAAGGGGAAATAATCCAACAGTGACAATATAACCTTAATTTGTCACACTGGTCCACTTGAGAAGGACCTCTGCAGCAAACCATGATTTTACTAAATGTTTTGGAGAAGAAAAGTGTAAGTTTTTAGTGATCTGTGTCCTTCATTTTGAATTTTTTAGTATCTAATCTGTGAATCCTTTTAGTGAAGTGAAGTCATCCATCTGAAGCAAGCCCCAGTTTAAAGGTTTTACAGCCAGATGATGGTGCAAGAATAAGTTATCTCTTAACATCCACTGGGTTGTCTGTGAGGAATTAACTTTTATCTTCTCAGATTTGATGTGGGGTTTTTTTTGTGGGATTTTGGGTTCAGTGTGGTAATACAGAATGTCAAATGAAAAATAAACCTGTAAAGTCACACAGGTGAGGTTTGACTGAAAACAATGATCCTAAACAAGGCAACGTAAACAGTTTTATAAGGACACATATAAAGGCAAAATAAAAATTATACAAAAAACAGCCAAAATACACTCAGATTCCTATGGACTACGTGTGCTCAGAAGAACAGACAAAACAAATCAACCAAATAAAAAGTGGTGCCAGGCACAACAAGCCCCACCCCTCACACATATTGTAGTTTATTTTGACATGGATCCAGCTGATGTCATCATGTCTGTGCCTGTGCTGAGGTCAACATATCAATTGCCTCTACATATGTGCTAAGTTTGATGTAAATTGAAATAAAATTGATGTTTTTAGAGACATTTGAAATGTTTGCCCATTATAAGTAAATGGTAGAAGAAAAAAAAATTTAAAATGTGCATAAAAAATCTGAACTTTGACCTACTTTTCCTAAAGTGTAATCAGATCTATTCTTGGTCACTGGCAATGTATAAACCCAGTTTGGTATGAATTGAATCAACAGTTTTGCTGCTAGAGTGTTAAACAAACAAACAAACAAACAAACAAACAAAGACACTGAACTAAAAACAATACCCCTTGCCTCCCCTTTGGGAGCGGGGCAAAAACGTACTGTCATAGCAGAGCTTTAACATCTTGCTATCTGGTTGTGTCCTGCAGAGTCCCTGTGTATCCAGAGGTTCGACCCGGGACTTGGCCTCATCGCACCCATAAACCCCATGATGGCGGGCATCAGTCTAGTCCCTCCCCCGCCGGTACCTCCGGACATGCCCGTCATAAAGGAGATCATCCACTGCAAGAGCTGCACCCTTTTCCCTCAGAACCCCAGTAAGATCACATGACATCCTCAGCCTGATGTCAGACTGCGCTGCACACACCGTCAGAGGAACATCAGAGGGAGGCTGAGTCAGGGGATTAACTGTTCTACAGGGAACACATCATGTACTGTTATTTCTATCTCTAATCAGGCTTTAAACATAGACATTTCCGCTAAAGAACATAGAGGTGGGTGAGGTTGTACTGTATATTCATATCGCTAAGAGTGAGTAAATGCAGTAAAATTTGCACGTGTACAATGTGAAGGTATTTGTTAATTTTTAGATTATTCCAGCCCCATGATTTGCTTCAGTTTTCATTTATTAAATACTGTAATGAACATCATAAATACTATGAAAAGAATTGTTTTGCTAATAACAATTGTCTTCTGCCATTCTGTAGAGAAGAAAATGGCTTAGTGGTGTATTTATAATTGTTTTCATACCTTTATATCAGAGACAAATAAGTTAAATTGGGTCAAATGTATATGTCTTATACACTTTTAGATGAAATGACAGGTGCTCGTCTTTTGGTAGGAGTTATTGACAATAACAAAAATATATAAAATCTAGAACGAGACATATCCTGAAAACCTGGTTAAAGCTAAAATTATTCCAGACTTATAAGTACAGCCATTTTTTTTTTGTGTAATCAAAATATTTCTTTATTCTAGAGTTTAGAGAATGTGATTATATTCAGTATCCTCTATTGCAGCCCCGTACTATTAATTAGCTTGACCATGTTTTACTCATTAATAAAGTGGATTATATCCTTGAATACTACACCATATGGTGATGATGTAGACTATTTATAATTAAATGACTTGTTACAGTTTCAAGGATAAACATATTCTGTTAGCAAAAGGAACATACTCTAAGAAAAAGTCATTATTGATCAATATTGACATGTTTAACTATTTGTGGTCTATATGTCAATGTCCCTAACAGGATGGAACACATTCATCAACAGTGTTTAAGAAAACTACTGTAATTATTATTTATCCATCCCTGAGCTGGACCACTATGCATTTCTTATAGTTAAACATGTCTGTGTTGACAAAAAATATTAAAAAAAAAAAACATGAGAAATTTTTTTTTTCAAAAGTTATGAAGCCAAAATGTTGCCACAAGAAGAGAATCGCCCTAATGATGATGTGCATTTTGCTTTAGATCTGCCCCCTCCATCGACACGGGAGCGCCCCCCTGGCTGTAAAACAGTATTCGTTGGAGGTTTGCCAGAAAACGCCACAGAAGAAATCATCAGGGAAGTGTTTGACCAGTGCGGGGAAATCACTGCCATCCGCAAGAGCAAGAAAAACTTCTGCCACATCCGCTTCAGTGAGGAGTTCATGGTGGACAAGGCCATTTATCTGTCAGGTGAACACAGCGGTCACACACACTTCAGTCACTGTTACTTTAAGCTTTATTCAGATCACCATTAGTTGCCATCCAGACACCTACAGTACTGTGCAAAAGTCTTAGTCATCTTTTAGCTTAGAAACACACAGAAAAGTATTGTTAACATATATCCCGTGCATTCCAGTTGTACATATATTACTACAAAGACAAAGAAATGCATATGTTTGGTCATATTCTTGCTCAAACATCAAACATTATAGTGGCCCCTAAGCCTTTTGCACAACACTGTATGTGGAATGAAATATTACATTTCCACATTTAAAAAATCAAAATAAAAATCAGTGTTTCAACTTGTTTCTGCATCATGTGCAGGCATTTCAATACAAGGCCTTGAAATTGGAATTTTACAGCAAATAAGCCCCAGATGAAGAGGAACAAAAAATATAATAATATAAAAAAAATATGAAGATATAAAGAAATATGTGAAGAACATACAGTAGTTCATGACTCCCAGTTTGTGCCAAAGACAAGAAGACACTTAATCTAAACGTCTTAACCCATAAAGACCTAGTGCTACTTTTGTGTGAGGTCCCAAATGAATTTTTCTCTAGATTTCACTTTTCTTAAGTGATTAATCACCATTTATTATAATATTATCCTCTGTATTCTGTGTTTTTTCAGTGTAAATCATGTGTTTTCCTATATCTAATTTGCTGATAGTGTAGATGTTCATAAAATCTCAGAGTTAAAGTTGAAGGTTATATCAAAAACAGAGACAGCTGAAGAAAAACTAACTTTCTCAGCAAATATATCATTAACTGAATGTAAAAATAAGTGTCTCCATCTACTGTTATTGATCGAACTCCATGGGTTTTCCTGGTGAATCAGTGTTGTAGAAAATGACAGTGTTTCCACGGTAAGTCTGGAGCCTCTGAATGTCCAAATGGGTCATATCTGATGACTACGAAAAGACAGCAAACTGTATTTTACACCAATTATTTACATGTATTGATAGGATTAGTGGATCAGAAGTTATTAAACATTTTAGATCAGTAATTGAGTTTGGTCAACGGTGGATATTTGGGTCTTTATGGGTTAAATCATACATGTATACATACACATACACATATACATACATACACATATACATGCACATACATAGACAGACATACACATATACAAACTCATACACATATACGTAGACATTTGCATAGACATATACATACACATAAACATATCCACATACATATACATGTGTGTTTTTATGTGGTACTGTGTATTCTGTGGATTGTTGTGTACTCTGTTTACCACTGCGTTATTCTCTCCTCTCAGGGTACCGGATGCGTATCGGATCTAGTACTGATAAAAAAGACTCGGGGAGGATCCACGTAGACTTCGCTCAGGCCAGAGATGACCTGTATGAGTGGGAGTGTAAACAGCGCTTATTTGCAAGAGAAGAACGACACCGCCGCAAGATCCATGAGGACCGCCTTCGACCGCCGTCTCCTCCTCCCATCGTGCATTATTCTGAACATGAGGCAGTGCTGTTAGCAGAGAGACTGAAAGGTGACATTTATTCAGCAGACTACACTGAGCACATCACATTAACTTTGTGGATTTTATTTATTTCATAGGTGGCGTTGACAACCACACATATGAACTGATCAGTGTTTGGCCGTAGATAAATCTGTAGGTGCAGCCATGGATGGATCCAGTTATTTAAAACAAAAGAAACTGCATCAGGAATATTAATCCAAACTCATGTTGAGCTCTTCAAAGCTGATTTGGAGGTCTCTGTTAGCAGATCACATCTGTGTGTGTGTGTGTGTGTGTGTGTGTGTGTGTGTGTGTGTGTGTATGTGCACTGTATAATTTAGCGTTGCACCATCACCTGCTGAGTGACCTGCACAATTATCGATATTCGTCATGCTCAGTTGTAGCTGATATAAAATCACATCACAAACAACACTGAGGACGACTGGAGTCTGTTAAAATGATGTAATAAAGATTATGTAATGTGAAATATACACTATGTCCAGATTTATATAGAGCACAGGTAAAGTTGTTTGTTGGGAGGAGCAACGCTACCTCTATACATAAATCAATGATTTACCAAAATAATAGATAAAATAATGAAGGAAAACATAAAACAAATCTCAATCATCCTTAGGCTGGTTTATGGTTACAACATGAAACTAGAGCTGCAGATATCGATTTTTTTTAATTAAATTTGATTAAATGATTATTTGAATGGTGAAAAACAATGGTAAAAATGTGAAAAAGACATGTCTGAAAATCACAAAGAATTTGTCTTTTATTCCAGAATCAGCTGAAACAACAACCACAAAAAGAAAAACAGTAAAAGAATACATAAAAAATAAATATATAAAAATCACAACAAAAACAGTATAAACTCCAACTAACTATTTTACTAACAACTTAAGATGGAGCTAACATACAACTTTAAAAAACATTTTTAATGTTTGTGTTAAAGCTTAAAAGTTTAAAGGAGTAAGTGATTGTGTAAAATGGAGATAATTGAACATATAGACATTTTTTGCCCTCTTTCTTGTTCTCATCTTCGTGTTGTTTGTGTCAATCCTGGCGTCATGTGCCTCACAGTAAGTGTTTGTCTGAAACACAACTGCGGAACCAATGTTTAGCTGCAGTGAAATTAAAGAAAAGAAGCTTCGATTTAGGAAAACTGTACTCAAACTTCTTTTTATTTTCCATTCGATTAATCATTTAAGATCTTCATGAAACCTTGGAGAAACCTAAGAGCAAGTTACATCCCATGCAGAGAATTAAATGGATTAACCAACAGCAATAAAGGGATGCCTCAGGTCATGCCTCCTCATGAACTTTCAGGTGCTGAAATATAATAATAATAATAATAATAATAATAATAATAATAATAATAATAATAATAATAATAATTATAATAATTATTATTATTATTATTATTATATACACACAAATATATATATATATATATATATATTTATATATATATATATATATATATATATATATATATATATATATATATATATACATATATACATACATACATACAGGGTGGGGAAGCAAAATTTACAATGAACATTTAGTTGTTTTTTCTCAGCAGGCACTACGTCAGTTGTTTTGAAACCAAACATATATTGATGTCATAATCATACCTAACACTATTATCCATACCTTTTCAGAAACTTTTGCCCATATGAGTAATCAGGAAAGCAAACGTCAAAGAGTGTGTGATTTGCTGAATGCACTCGTCACACCAAAGGAGATTTCAAAAATAGTTGGAGTGTCCATAAAGACTGTTTATAATGGAAAGAAGAGAATGACAATGAGCAAAACTATTACGAGAAAGTCTGGAAGTGGAGGAAACAAAAAACGTACCAAAGCTTTTATTAAAGCTCTCAAATCCAAAATCCTAAAGGATCCAACCAAATCCATGAGAAAAATGGCAATTGAACTTGAGGTAGACAACAAGACCGTTAGAAATGCAGTAAAATATAATTTGAAGTTAAAATCTTACACAAGAACACCAAAACACTTGTTGACAACAGCAACAAATCCAACTTTAGCAATTTTTGGGAATCATGTTTATGGCCGCCTTCTAGCCCAGATCTAAACCCTCTGGATTCACTATTTGGGGCGCTTTAGAACATGCTACCAATAGAACATCACACAGCAATGTCGACTTTCTTAAAGATACTATTAAAGAAGAATGGGAGAAGTTGTCACCGGAATATTTGAGGAACACTTGTACAAGTTTCAGGAAGCGTGTGAAGGCAGTTATTGAGAAAGAAGGAGGACACATAGAATAAAAACATTTTCTATTATGTAAATTTTCTTGTGGCAAATAAATTCTCATGACTTTCAATAAACTAATTGGTCATACACTGTCTTTCAATCCCTGCCTCAAAATATTGTAAATTTTGCTTCCCCACCCTGTATATATATATATATATATATATATATATATATATATATATATATATATATATATATATATATATATATATATGTATATATATATAACAAATAAAAGAAAAGAGAAATGAATAAAAGTGGAAATAACTTAATGGGTAAATTAATAAATTATGTGATAATTGGAAATGAAATAGAGATAAATGTAAACAGACAAATATAAATTGTGAAATAATACAATTCTCAACATATTTATTTATTTTCAGAATAAACCTGCCTGTTTAATGGCTGGTTGAGACCTTTGTTTCTACATTTCTATCTGTTGTCATTGTTTTAAACTAGACATGTTTGAGTTACAACAGGGTGGTACAGTGGATAGCACTCGTACCTCATAGCAAGAAGGTCCTGGGTTCGATTCCAACACCAGTCGACGGGGGATGGGACCTTTCTGTGTGGAGTTTGCATGTTCTCCCTTGTGTGGGTACTCCGGCTTCCTCCCACCATCCAAAGACATGCACCGATAGGTTAATTGGTTAATCTAATTTGCCCATAGGTGTGTATGTGAGAGTGATTGTTTGTCTCTGTATGTCAGCCCTACGATGAACTGGCGAAATGTCCAGGGTGTACCCCGCCTTCGCCCGTAAGTTATTTTATAACTATATGAATAATTATAATTATGATTATAATTATAATTGTATCCGGAGTCAACAGGTGGCTGTTCTAGAAATAATTTATTGAATATACATTAAATTATCTAAGGAAAACCTGAATGCCTGTGTTTGTACTGGCAAAAAGTCAAAAAGCACACATCTAAGGACATGGGAGTAAAGCACAGAGCTTTTCTTTTGCTGTAAAAGCATCTGTTCCCTGTTAAGAAATCAGATGTAAATGTGACTGATACAAAACAGGCTCAGAGTATTGACTCCACTTTTCTGATTAATCCAGGAGTGACGAAAGCGTTTCCTTCCCCTGACAAAACGTTCTGCGTTGACTTCCCCTCTGATTCAGCTTTTGGACAGGCTTCCTCACCATGGCAACAGCAGCTGAGGCTCATGGGCCTTGTGTTCTTCAGAGCAGTACATTCAACCAAAGTCTTGAAAAAAACATACAAATCCACAGTTTTAAATTGTACATGTCGGGTTTTGCTGCAGAATCAGTGCATCCCCAGTGAAACAGGTGCTGGGGAGGTGGTGAAGCATAGCCTAGTTCAGTTGGACATTCACTCCTGTCGGTCAAGGCTTGGCTTTCTGGACTCAGGTGGACATATATTTAACTCTTTGGATGTGGCAGCACTGCAGAGTTTAACCCATAAAGACCCAGTGCTACTTTTGTCTCAGTTCCCAAATGAATTTTTCTCTGTATTTAACCTTTCCTAAGTAATTTATCACTATTTATCATAATATAATCCTCTGTATCTTGCCTTTTTTCAATATAAATCAGGAATTTTTTAAAAATTTAATTCACTAATTATGTAGATGTTCATAAAAGCTCAGATTAAAGTTGAGGGTTATTATATCAGAAACAGAGAACTGAAGAAAAGAGTGACTTTTTCAGTAAAGTCTATCATTAAATGAACATAAAACAAGTGCCTCCATCCACTGTCATCGATCCAACTCAGTGGGTTTTACTGGTGAATCAATGTTGTAGAAGATGACAGGGTTTCCATGTTCACAACGGCGCCTCTGAACATCCAAATGGGTCATATCTGATGACCATGAAAAGATGACAAACTGCATTTTACACCAATTATTTACCTGTTTTAATAGGAGTAGTGGACCAATAGTTATTAAACATTACACATGAGTAGATGCTTTTGGTCACCAGTGGCTGTTTGGGTCTCTATGGGTTAAGACTTTTTTTTCCTGTGTTTTGCAGATGGTCAAGTATAGGCAGCTCTCTTCATATTCACTCATACTGCATTAAGACTAAACATGCATGCCAAGATTAGCTGATATTAATGTTTTTTGACCCCCAAACTGCAGATCCTGACAGAATGTATAAATCTGAAGATTGCACTCTTTTTATTCTTTTTTAACAATTTACTCCCCTTAAGCTTTATTCATTTTATTCTTTTTCTAATTTTGCTCCATAAGTAATATTTAAGATTCATTCATGCAGAACCTTCTCCACATTTCTTCTAAATTTCAGCAGTAACACCATATTTCCCTCCAAGATGTGTGTTTGTCAGTGTTTGCTCCTGCGTCTCTAATTTATGTATGAAATCTCCTTAAACTATGTGGCTATCCAAGCACTAATAACATAAATAATGACACAAACAAGCCTGTTTTTCCTCTAAATAACCTTTTTCAATTCATTCTTCACCTCTGACAGCAGGGGAAATACATTTCCATTATTCCTCTGTTCAGCTGCGCCTCATTGTGCTCACTGTAATGTGACTGTAATCTGCTGCTGTGTGTGAATGGGCTTTTATCAGTGCAGAGAAAAGTGTCTTCTTACAGGTTGTGTTGCACTGGGTATTGAGCTCATTAAATGCTCTCTAATTCACTCTGTTCAGCAGTTGTCCGCGGCTCCGTGGCACCGTGCAATTATTATTCAAATGGGTAAGAACACGCTGAGCGGAGGCCCGCAGAGACGCACCAGTTTTTATGACTGAGACCAAATGCGACGCTCAGTTTTGGTTGAAAAGTCGAAAATCGAAAATTGCCTTTTGTGTTCAGTAGCTGTGGCGTGGTGCACGCAGCCGTGAACAGTGAACGCCCCTGGAGAAGGATTTTAATCCTCACTAGCTGCTCTGTTGTTTGTTTAGCCTGACTGAATGTTAAAGGTCCCATGAAACGACTCTGAGATTGTACTTCAGTCAAAGCTCGATGTGATCGCACATGAAACGTGCTGGAAAAAGACTGAACATGACAAAGCGTTTGAGCACAAAATATGGATGTGACAGGCGACAGCAGCACAGGCAGCAGAGCAGGATGTCATTGTGTAGTACTTTAATGTGTAATGGTTTAATAGTTTATATTAGAACCAACAAGCAGTTATTTTATTGTATTTTTTTTGTATTTAACCTTTATTTAACCAGGAAAAAAACTCACACAAAAATTTTGAATATTTTATGAATATATGTGGGTGAATATTTCCCATCAACACTATTCACACCAGTGGCAGTGCACGTGAAATGTCATTTAGATACTTTGAATTAGGGATGCACCGATACCATTTTTTGCCTGACCGAGTACAAGTACTTAGATTTGAGTACCTGCCGAAATGGAGTACCGATATGAGTACTTAATAATACCATTACAGTTCTTAGTTACTTTTGAAAATGTGCTTTATTGTCGTCGTCATTAGTCTGACTTGAACAAAGTGCTGCTACTGACATTTAATGGATTGGAATGAGCGTTTCTCAATCAACCCACCAGAGGGCGCTGCTCTTAATTAACCATACTGGACAAATACCACAAAGAAGAGTAAGGTTTTTTGAGAAGAACATCAGTAACAACAAACATGGAGATGACAGAGGTAACACTAATGTAGATACTAATGTTCATATTGATGAGGGTAGTTGTCATAAATCTGTCAGTAGTTTTTCTCTAACTCACACAGTCGCTCTTTGAACAGATCCTCTACCTCCACAGTTCCTGGTGGTATTCTCCATCTGGGTACGCATCCGCGATCACCTGGAAAACGGATGGAATGTACGCAGAGGACGGACAGGGCGCTCCGTCTGTATCCATCTGTGTCTTTAACGTTACTTGCAGTCAGCGTTACTTTTGTCACCATCATTTTTTTGAAAAATCTCCACACTACTGACATTACTCCTCCGCCGCGTACCTGCTGCACTTAACTGTGAATGTCACGCTGCTGTAAGTGGTATCAATGCAGTTGTATTGGAGTACTTTTACGAGCATGAGTACAAGTACACACACTGAGTATCGGACCCAATACACAATACTGCTATCGGTATCGGTGCATCCCTACTTTAAATATGTTCATGTTAGACTGTCGGATTCAGCATCATCAGGAGCCTCGTCTATAACCTGTCTCCAGTCTGTCTGATCCAGAATCAGTGTCCAGGTAGAAAGACACACTGGATCATATTAATATGTTACTTTTTATTTTATTTAACCTTTATATAACCGGGAAAAAAACTCATTAAGATCAAAAATGTCTTTTGCAAGAGTGTCCTGGCTAAAACAGCAATAGCAGAAGTTACAGAAAATAGAAATCACAGCCATGCATCCTCTCTACAGGTAGACCAATATGTTGATTTTTTTTTAAAATATCAGCCTTCAGCCTTAATTTTTTTTTTTGAAAGCCAATATTTGATCAGTAGCAAAAATTTCATAAGATATTTGATCAGGCATCTGTGTGGGCAGCACGTGAAGTTCAGTAAATTTTAAAAGAGTACTATGTTTATGTGTATTAATAATTTCATTTATATTGCTGCATAAAAAAAAAATGTTGTCTGAGTGTTTCAATTGTATTTAATGGTCAATGTGCTTTAAAAAAAAAAAAAAAAAAAAATTGGCCTCAAATATCAGCCTCAAAAATCGGCTGTAGATATCGGCCATCAGCTGACCAAATTTAAAAACATCGGTATCGGCCTTAGAAAAACCCATATCAGTTGACCTCTATTCCTCACAAAAAATATATACATAAAACACATAATAAAGCATACATAAATCACCAAACTAAGAACATACAAATTAAACACCATTCATACTTTAAAACATACTAAAAGTATACAACGGTGTTCCTTAAAAAGGATCTCAAAGCAGAATCCGATTCAGTCAAACAGAAAGACAATTACATCCAGATTTATCCTTTTCCCATTCACTTACAATGACTTTGAATGTATCACAGTGACCAGTTCTTTCAGTTTATCTCCTTCTGTAGGTTGTTCCATCCAGTGGAAGCAGATTAGTTAAAAGCTTTCTTGTAAATTGAACAAAGTAGCCTCAAAAATTGCAGCTTTGTGATACAATAATTACCTCCGCCAAGGAGGTTATTTTTTTGCCAGGGTTTGTTTGTCTGTCTGTCTGTTTGTTTGTCTGTCCGTTAGTGTGCAACATCACTCAAAAAGTTATGGACAGATTTGGATGAAATTTTCAGGGTTTGTTGGAAATGGGATAAGGAAGAAATGATTAAATTTTGGCGGTGATCGGGGGTGGGGGGGCCCACGGGGGAGGCTACTGATCAGCCTTGGCGGAGGTCTGCGCTCTCCGAGTGCTTCTAGTTAATTATATATTAGTGCTGGGCGGTGATTAAAATTTTAAATCGCAATTAATAGCGTTGATTTCTGCAATTAATCACAATTAATCGCATAGTTATATGGTGGGGGGGTTGCTGGCATCAGTATTGCCTTTAAGTGATATTTCAGACTCGAAGTACTCCGATGATAAAAAAATAATTCCACATTGCAGTGCTTCCAAACAACTTTGGCCTTCTCAACCCCACCATTTGAAGACATTTAAAATGAAAATGTCCATGGAAAAGACCGCTACTTTTCTCCATGTTTATGTCCCCACCAGTTTATTTCTGGTTGTGAGTGATTGACAGGAGTCGTAAGCCCACCAATCAGTACTACCTCTAGTGGCTGGAATAAGTTGCACTAACATATGTTTTGTCCTTGCGGTGTTCCCGTAGTCAGTTCGGACATAAGAAGGAACTAACAGACACGTTTCTTTCACTCTGTTTGCATGGCCCGAAAAACGTTTGCCTGTGAGTATTTTATGTTCAGTTGTACGAATGAATAGTCTAAAATATCTCGGATGTGAACCTTTGTTGCTGGATAAAAAGATGTTGTAAATCTTAAGTTAATCTGTAAATGCTAATCATTAGCGTGTCTATGGATTTCCCATTCAAGTTAGCATCGAGCTAGCAATCTTTTTCCTATTCATTTAAATGTATAATGCCATGTAAACGTACTAAGGCGATGAACAGAACTGAGACATATTTTGTATGTATGTTGAAGTTTCACAGAGAGTCTAGAGAGAAGTTTTCAGCGTCCGGCTTTTCTTGGGAAACCTGTTGTCTATCTGCCGAGCTAATTGCTACACACACAAGCAGGGGCAGAAGAATATGAGTTATAATAAAACGGCATTAACGTGAGATAAAAAAAAATTGTTGGCATTATTTAATGAATGGGTTAATGCGGTAATTACGTGTTAACTTGCCCAGCCCTATTTTATATATGTATATATATGTGTATATATATATATATATATGTATATATATATGTGTGTGTGTGTGTGTGTGTGTGTGTGTGTGTGTGTGTGTGTGTGTATATATATATATGAGTAATTGCTGTGAGTAGTTAAAGATACATCATATCAAATGTAATTTTCATTTGCGCTAGTATTTAGTTGCACTGCTGCTACTCAACTGCATTCATTCTGTTATGTTTGAGGTTAAAATCACTGTTTCCTGTTATTTATAACAGATGAAGGGCTACGTGGTTAAGTTTGCAGTGGTTAAAGGTGGTGGAATGGCATAGGTTCACATTTTTAGAATTTCTGAAGTATTTCTTGTGGAACTTTTGACATTAACGACACCATTTTATTCAGGAATATTTTGTGAAACAACTTTATTTGGTGTTCAAAGGAAAGTGGATTTATAAGACATTTTTTATACCTTTTCTCCAAAAGATTTATATGAGGTTTGAGGAAAAAGAATAAGAAACATATGTTGAATCAAAGCTTCAGTATGCAAGTATGCCTTAAGTGTAGATTGTATATAAAGTTAGAGGAAGATGATAGAAATGTGAAATGAAAATATCACAGTTAGAAGAGCTGCCATGTTGCTTCTGTCACATAGTAATTAGTCATAATAGTTGCAGAATTTCCATTTTGAATCTGTGTTTGATTCTAGACTGTGCAGTTTTGTGCCATTCCAGTAGAAACATTAGAAAATATGATAAGAGATAAGATATGCTTTTATTAGTCCCACAAGGGGAAATTCCAGGTTTACAGCAGCAAAGTACAAAAGCACACAAGAGCAAAAGAAGTGCAAAATCAAGATAAACACAAATCAAGAAAGCTATATACACTATTTACAGCTGTGCACATGCTGATCATGCCCCAGGTTTATTGCATGATTAATACACAGAATTTTTGGAGCAGTTTTTGTTGTGGTGCCGGACAGCAGGAAGGAAAGACTTGCGATTCCTCTCCCCACACACTTTGGGTGTATCATTCTGTCACTGATGGAGCTTCTTAGTGCAGTGAGTGTGTGTTGGAGGGGGTGGGAGTCTTTGTCCATCATGGAGGACAGCCTGGCTGTCAACCTCCTCTTCCCCACTGCCTCCACCTGTTCCAGAGGACATCCCAGGACAGAGCTGGCCTTCTTGATGATCTCTTTAGTCTTTGCTAAAATGCATTGGTCTTGCATCACTGTGCAGGAGGTTCACAGACAGTCATTGTCCTTGCAACTGAAGATAACGTAGCATGAAACCTGTTTATTAACCAACAGGAACTCCACATAAAATGATGCATTATTCAGCACATCATGTAAGGTCCACAACACACCAGCAGCACAGATATATTACATATTTGTACCCTGACTTTCATCTTAGTCTAAGTTTCAGTAGGTGTTTTTTGTTTTTTATAATAATAATAATAATAATAATAATAATAATAATACAGTTTATTTATATAGCACTTTTTGCAAAAAGATTTCACAAAGTGCCTTACAATGAAATCAGAAGATACATATGCAGTAAAAACACAGTTATATCCATAGGTATAAAAACACACAGTTACATACACAGGTATAAAAACACATAGTTACATACACAGATATAAAAACCCACAGTTACATACACAGAGATAAGCATAAAAATATAACATAACGTGCTGCACACTTTTAATTCCCCTCAGCCAAATATTGTGTAAGATTCTGTGTTGAAAGTTACTGCCCTATAGTTTAGATTAGATTGTCTGTGTAAAACTTATTACATACATATTTATATTTCAAAGTACTCAGATATTATAACTGCAAAAAGCCATTTGACCTTGAAAAAGTAGGTCAAGATGACTTATTTTCAGTAGGCTTCTGCTCCATGCCAAGATGCATTCACAGAACAAATTTGGTGCAGATATGTCAATACATTCTTCAGATAATGCGATTATGTTGTTGAATGGACGGACAGAGGAACATTTTGTCCGAGGGGTAAAAACCAAATGGTCGTATACAATAAATTGAAACAATCAATGAATGATGAGCCTGTTTACATGACCATAAAAATCTGATAACTGGGAGTAATCAGATAATTATAATTATCAGATCTGATGTGTTTACATGCACTTAAGAAATACAATAATCAAAAAACCCAGGTTTAGACGCTCCAGTACTTGTACGTACATAGTGACGGTAGACTCAAATGTCCTGTTACTGTCTTCCACTCCCGTTTAACTATGCATCTTTCATTTTCTACAATTTTAATTCCATTTACACATGTGCAGACATAAAAGAACAAAATAAATCAGATTAACCTGTATACATGCAAGAAGACATTGGAGTGTTAATCTAACCAGGTGTTAATCTGATTTCTCATAATCAGATTACTGCTGTTATATGATAAAACATATCAGATCATGCTGTTTAAATGATTATTGGAATAATCTGATAACTTCACAAATCGGATAATGATCAGAGTATCGGTGTGCATATAAACTGACTCACTGACTGTAGATGGAGCTCAGACTGAAGCTTCTTCCAGGCATCAGGAGCTGAAAACCTAAAAGACGTATCTCCTAACTCAGTCCTTATGTTTAGAACAAACAGTTTCTAAGTGTTCATTGAGTGGAGATTTTAATGATTTGTGGTGGAAAAATTTACTTTTTATATTTTATACTCTTTATATTTTATACTGTTAGTACATCTTCTTTTAATGCTGAGTCATTATTCATTATGTGTGATGTTTACCACTCTGTAACACCCCCAACCCAGGAACGGAGTTCTTGCCTTGAGTTAAAACCCAAACACCTAAATGTCTGAATGTGTAGATAGAGGATGGCGCCTGCACTCCAGATTGGATCCAAGCAAGGTTAGAGTGGAGAGGTCATCATGACCTCTTCACGGAGCAGAGAAGGAGTAGTATGGGGTGGTACGATGTACGTAAGGAATGACATCATAGTTTGAGGGGGTTGGATTTGGTTCTATATAATCTTTAGTCTTCTCTTGTTTAATCAGACTTCACTTACAGAGTTTCTCTGTGATTGACTTCTCAATAAATGCATTTATTTATTTTAACTCTAACTTTCTCTCCTCCTCTTTGTGTGTGGGTTATCAGTTGAACATTTCCATAACAGATTCCAGGTTAATAAGAAGGAAGTCTCCCCAAAATTGCTTTGTTGATTAAAATATACCAGTTTCCACAGTGATCACAGAAGCCCAGTTTTTGTTTTCATCACACAGTGTGCATACATGTCTTACCTAATCTTATTAGATCCATGACAGCTGAAATTCACAGACAGGATATACCAGCATGTGTTGGATTCATATCGAGTGTGGGATAACACACCACTGACTGATCAGTTTGAATTCAGTCCAGCACAAATGTGATCGTTTCCTGCCTCTGTGCTTTTCCCCCTCAGATGACCATAAGTTCAACGAAGCCACGGCGGTGCTTTTCACCTGGATCGACCGGGGTGAAGTCAACCGTCGGACAGCCAATCACTTCTACTCCATGATCCAGTCGACCAACAGCCATGTGCGGCAGCTGATGAGTGAGAAGGCTCAACACGAAGAGGAGATGGAACATGCCAAAGAGATCTTCAAGAACGCCCTGATGGCCATTTTAACACAGTGTAAGGACGCTTCATTATCCCTGACACATACAGTATGTTCACAGACAGATGGCCTCCATGTGGGAAGTCTTCGTTATAAAGGTAACGGCGCCGAATTTTTGTTTTTCAGTATTTACTAGTTTCCCACTCGAGAATAAAATGAAAATTGCTACAAAAATCAGAAGTATGGAAAAGCTGTCAAAGGTAAAGGTAACTGACATTTATATCCTTCACATCCCCAGAGAGAAATGCAGAGAAAAACTACCCAGTATTTCAGTTAAGTGCATAATTTGTTTGGCAGGCAGTAGACCTGTGGAATTCCCTGAACAAATACAGATAACCAATATTTTATGTCTTAGATGAGATTAGATTAGATTAGATTAGATTAGATTAGATTAGATTTGCCCCTATGTAGCTGGGATAGGCTCCATGCGACCCCCGTGACCCTAGTGAGGATAAAGCGGGTTCAGAAAATGAATGAATGAATGAATAGATTAGATTAGATTAGATTAGATTAGATTAATTTAGATTACATTACATTAGGTTAGGTTGGGTTGGATTGGATTCAATTAGAGTAGGTTAGATTAGGTTAGATTAGATTAGATTAGATTAGATTAGATTAGATTAGATTAGATTGAACTTTATTCATCCCTTGGGCAGAGCCTTTAGGAAACTGAGGTTCTAATAGCAGCACAGCAACAAATGTACATGTAAAAAAATATTTCAAGAAAATTGTTATACAATAATTATAAAAACAGTAGTGAAAAAACAGGCAATTGTGCATTAAAAAGTATGACAACAACAAATAACAAAGTAGTAGTAGTAATAATAATAACAATATGTATATTACATACACAGATGTATACACAGGATAAAAGTTATGTTTAAGTGATAACAGTAGTAGTAGTCATCTTGCTGTTTTGCGGATGCCAAAATGTACTTTTCAGCCAAAACAATTTTCTGTTCTTCTCAAATACAGCCTTCCCAATAATCTGACATAGCATAATTCCGATAAAACTCTGTGACATTGACTCCAAACATACATGCCCTTGGCATACATAAGAGATGATATCTGACATCTGTAAAACCCCCAGATACTGTATGTTGTAGTTAAGTAATTTATATGAAACCACAGTGATGACAGATTATGTGCAAAAAGTTAAAATTGTGTAGAGTTAGTTTTTTTAATGTTCTTATAAGACAGTTTCAGACAGTTAAACAGAGCAAATGTAATCATGTCAGTTTGTTAATGAGGGATAACTTGAGGTGAAATGACTACAAATGCTTAAAATTGTCAGTGTGCCTCTCGGTAATATTGATTATGTTTTAATTAGGTTCAGTGAAGAAGCTTCATACAGGCACATGTGCATATGTAGTGTGTGTCCTCCACTTATAGAAACAGTCATTAGCTCAGTAATGTAGTTCGCTGACATCAACAAATGACCAGCTCCCGTGACATGACTTTACAGTTTGATTTTTATTTTATTGTTTGACTTTTAACTGGAGT
This sequence comes from Sphaeramia orbicularis, assembly GCF_902148855.1. Lineage (NCBI taxonomy): Eukaryota > Metazoa > Chordata > Actinopteri > Kurtiformes > Apogonidae > Sphaeramia > Sphaeramia orbicularis. The sequence continues at coordinate 44,301,494 of NC_043977.1, forward strand.
CTCATTGACTTAATGTGCCCAATAATGTGTCCTTTAAACAAAGATGGTTTACAGAAGTACAGAAAAGGAAGGTATTTCAGTCTGTGTGAACTGTGTGTAGACATGTTAAGCATTTTGCCTTTCAGAGCATTTACCTTCTTTGTTGTCGTACCTATATTGCAAAAATTATGTTCCAAGATGTTAGTTTATTCCAGCATTACTCTATGTACATGTAGTTATTTAATTTATCCGACAGATGGAGAAATGTAAATATAAAGGGAATGCTGGAAAAGCACTGAAGGCTTGAAACTGTTAGACGCAACCTAGGTTTTTTTTTTTTTTTTTAACAATTTAGATGAAACTCAAATAGTAGAAGGATTTCTGAATTCCAACATGGATTAAAATGTAAATTAGGAAAAAAGCACAAAAGTACAGTTGAAAAAAATAGTCAACACTTTATCTTTTCACCAAAAATACAATACAAGTAGACTTGGATACAAAGCACATCCAATGGGCTGCTCAGGAACAGTTGTTTTGTGATCCTTCACCTCATTGCAGAAATATGGTTATTATGCAGTTCTGTATGCACAGATCACCTCTAATACTTTACCATTTGTCGATTAATCCAGAGCGATGAGGACTGGATTTGACCAGCAGTGAGTGTAAACACTGACAGCTGGTACAGACAAACCCAACAAAAAAATGGTTTGACCAAGATAATGCTTTGATATGTTGGAATTTAAATTAAGTGTGTTGAAATATCAGCAGATGTAGCAGCGGTGGGTAGATTTTACTGGCTAATTACTACACCCTCACTGTTCTCCTCCATGTGTCAGTAAAAGCTTCCTAACAGCCTCGCACTGTCACCGTTCATGATTGCGGTCCCGACGCCGCTGCAGGGCGTGGCGCAGTCACAGATTACAGAGGTGCCGACCATGAAGACATTTTCACCACATCCATTTTCTAAGCCTGCCTTGATCCAAGTCATTTACTCGGCGAGGATCTCAGCACTGTCTCCATGACAACCCTCTCCCATCCGTCTCACCATCGGCTTCATTATCTTCAGCTCACTGTGAGATGGTGTTTGGGTCAGTCACACAGAGGCTTTGTGAGCCCAGAGTGTGATAAAGCTCTGACCTTTTCACAGGCTGACTTTAAAAATACCAAAAAAAATTGCAGTTTATTCAGCTTTATTTTTATCTTCTATATCATGGCTGGTTAGTTTTATACTTTGGATTTGTACATTTAAAGCTGCATGAAGGAAATTTGGATCAATAGAGCACAGATGCAATTACAAAAACACTGTTTTCACACCAGCTAAACAAATTGATATGACTAACGTTTTAGCAAACAGCTGCCTATTTACCCACCCAGCAGACACAGAGCTGCATCATTATTCATTTGGAGTCATGTTTGTGTCCTCTGATTGCTTTAATTTTCACTCTCTAGCTTTGATTTGTTTACACTAACTCTTAAGTAAAATAACTGGCTCTTCAGCTCCTTCTGCACCAGTTAGTTGCTAATTGTGTCTGCTTTTTGGTGCAGTCTGCTGCCCAACATCTTTTTAGAACATGCAGAAAAATCTACTGAAAGGAGTGATATTTTGCTATTTTTAAATGGAATTATGCATTTTAAACATTTCCCTGTGGTCTACGTAAACTGTAAATGCTGTGTTTGGGTCTGAATTCTTCATAATTTCAACTCCACAGGTCCATCTTCAACCCTATTTCTGAGTAATGGCACTAGAAAGGTTGTTTTGAGCGCTGGTCCTTTAAATGCATATGAGCCACTTCATGCCCCCTCCCCTCCAGGTTGTTGGCTGTGCTGCTCTGTCCCATTCAGCCAACAACTGAACATTTTAGGTAATCAGCTGGAAGTTTGGACATATTTTCAGTATGTACTACAACCGCTGCTGCTGACAAACAATTGTCGTACTCGGAGAAATGTTCGTCGGAAGTCTTGTCTTTATATGTGCAAATGTCGTGACATAACTAGTTATAGATGTAACAAATTAAGCAGGAATTAAAACAGGTTGTGGAAATCCACTCAATTTTTGCCAAAATGAATATAAAGATAGCTTTGCAGTACCTGGAGGGTCCACATACACAAATAAATGTACCAAAGACTAATAAAAGTGGGTTTAGCAAAATATAACCCCTTCAGTGTGCAAAAATAGTGTGCAAAAAACTTGAAATCAAAGTTGAGGTAAAAAAAAAAAAAAACTATTTTATGTTTCCCTGATTTAGAAATACGTGCCATCCAAACTATTATGAAATGCACAAGAATGTCAGTCAAAATAATGTCCATCATTACTTCTAACACTGGCAGGTAATGTTTGCTAACTAGCAAACAACTACCAAACAAATGAGGCAAACTATTCAAAGGCTAATATACATTAACAAACATATCATTGATTTTCATTTAATCCTTATGTGTCTGCATTAATTGCAAACTTAATAAAAACAGGTCCACAACCAGTCCTATAGTTTGACCCAATATTTGAGCCGATGGTTTTGGCAAGTGAACATTCCATACATCACATAACGCTCACAGAAAAACAATGGGTTTAAAAGGTTAAATTAAACCCTGTAGGTAAGTACAGTACAGGAAAGTCTGCAGAGCACAGCAAAGAATGTACACAGGTAAGAAACATCTATCTATCTATCTATCTATCTATCTATCTATCTATCTATCTATCTATCTATCTATCTATCTATCTATCTATCTATCTATCTATCTATCTATCTATCTATCTGTCTATCTGTCTAATTAAGTAATGGCTTGTGTTGTGTTGATTTTCTCTGCTGTGTCACAGAAAGTCTCATACGAATACAGTAAACATGTTTAAAATGGGTTGATGTCGCTTTCTGTTCATTCAGGTTTGGCAAGTAATAAATAAAAAAAAAAAAAACAAAAAAAAAACAGTGCTGGAAATCTGCTTAAGTTTGATTTCCAGAGAGCAAAACTTAAAAGGCAGCATTTGTACACAGAATATATGGTGCTGTTGACAAATAATATCTTAGATGTGCATCAGTGCATTTAAATCATCATATGGAATTACTGTTAACATACATAGAATAGCCTGTAAGTTGGTTGTTTTTTCTGTAACCATCCGTTCTGCATAAATGCTGCCTTTGTCAGTCCTGAAGGAACTGAAGCTGCAGGTGATGAGATGTAAGTACAGAGCACTGACCAGGAGAGAGACCTGGTCATCACATGACACATTAACAGAGACGTCTAACCAAGGTCAGTTTATACAAATATAACATTTAGTGCATAGTATTTTATTCATTTTACAGCAACCACAGATTCTTTGTTTTTGTTTGAGTCAAAAACAAAGACATAAATATTGCATTGTCTATTAAAGTAAGTTGAATTGAATTTAACTTTTGGGGCAGCATGTGCCAGTACATAGTCTTGTTTTCTTTGAGCTGATTATTGAAATAAATGATAAAGTAATGACCACATAATAACTTTATAATTGATGCCTGTGCATATTTTGGACATCTTACAAGCTTCACATTCACTGATCTGTTTTTGAAACTTCTAGACATCGTGTGTTGTATTTAATAACAACACGTTAATATGGAGACAACCATTACCTCACATTTTTAATGTAAATGTAATGCAATGTAATGAAAAAAAAATTAAAATATTGCAACCAGGTCAATTCAATTTCAGATAAATATATTTTACAACATTTGGGACATTGATCAGAGGGGTTTGAACTCTACATCATCCGTCCACTACTATTTCCATCACCTCAAAATCAGCAATTAACAATTAATCCCCATATCCTTATTAAACGTGTCCCCACAAGAAAAGAGGTTAATGAATTTTATATCCACTGTAACAAATGATGACACAGCTGTGTCTGCAGGCTGCAGTCCAACAACCACATTAAGCAAACTATTAAGTGGTTTTATACAGTAGACACATCAGTCAGAGATGTAAAGAAAGCAGAACTGACAGTTGTCATGTACAGCTGGAGGCTGACATGATAAAGGAAAAAAATGTGCCATTTAACTAATGTGTTTGGATCAATTCATTAATGTGGCATTCCCATCTGAGCAAGCAGTAGATTGAGCTTTTGTTGTCCATATAGACTTATCTGATTTCTCAACATTTCAGGTTGTTAGGGTCAGTTATGAGCACACAATTATTATATGTAGTGAGTTTTAATACTGGATATTATGATGCAGTTTTGGCTGGTACTAAACAGGACTGGGACATGCAAGATAAGATAAGATAAGATTTGCCTTTATTAGTCCCACATGGGGAAATTCCAGATTCACAGCAGCAAAGCACAAAAGCACCCAAGAGCAAAAGACAACAATATGGATACAGGAGTTCTGAGACACATGATGATGTGTCAGTCAGCTGATAATGTGATGACATGTCATGCCTTTGATTTTAATGTATGACAAATCTCTGCCTGCATGTTAGTGTGTTCTTGTGGGGTAAAAAAGAAGAAAAGGAGATGCACTTTGTGACAACTGAATCTAGTCTTCAGCATGATAACCCTAAAATCAGTTAACCACAGTTGTTATCTTAATATACTCTGTTTAACTAACATCCACAGAACTGGAGGCAACTGAACAGAAGTGTAGTGGACTGAACAGGACTAAAGCCTGCTGTGATACTTGGAGCAGGTTAATCACTGGAGTTAAATTAATTTTGGAGTCCTGAAAGCATCTGTATCTCACTGAAGACCACTTGACCACCCAGAAATGATTATCCAATCATATTAGGACAGGAATAATAATAAAAGAAATAAAAGGAATTTTGACTGGCTATGGAGTGAAAAGATGTTTACTTCATCTTCCAAAGAGATCACAGCCTCATCCCCTTATCCTCAGTTTTAAGAACCACACACACTCATTTGTACAGGGCTGTGTGATCAGGAAGTGAACATATTCACACATAAATTAACAAAATACAGTTAAAAGAACTTCAGTAAATGGTGATATGAACTACAGGACACAGGAATATTATAAAAGTTTAAACATATTTTTAAATTTCAGAGACATTATTGCTATAGTTAATGTTTGATATTTGTTTTAAAAGCCCTTTTCCAAGTCACTTTCAGTGGGGGTGGTTCTCCAGTACCCCCTATAGGCCAGCTTTCACTATCATAACATCCTCAACTGCTTCAGGTCTTATTGAGGTATATATCGTTAGCCTCATAGCATAATTGCCTAAGTCATACACTACATGGACAAAAGTATGTGGACACGTTGAATTCAGGTGTTTCTTTTCTAACAGGAGTCTGATATACAAAACAATAATGACAAATGTCATAATATAGTTTTATATTTGTGATAAATATCATTACATTGGTAAGTTTGGTTTAAATTGTTATCTTTGCGTCCAAAATGCCTCAGAGATGGTTTTTACTTAATTTCTCACAACATTGATTTTGTCTTTGTTTTGTATTTTTATACATGACTATGATCTTAAATGTTCTGCCTCTAAATTTCTAAAATATTTTTCATGCTCTGACTGTAATAATAATTTTCTACCACAACTAACCATCTATTTTCTTCACATCTCACTTAGGAAGAAAAATCTCACATTTCTCACATCATCTAAACATTTATGAAATATTGATGATTATAAACTATATGGACAAAAATATTGGGACACATCATGTCTACAGCTGTAAGATGTCCTGTTTAGGCTGACATATAAACATTCATTCATTCATTTTCTGAACCCACTTTATCCTCACTAGGGTCACTGGAGCCTATCCCACCTGGACATGTCTCCAGTTCATCACAGGGATGACGTATAGAGATAAACAATCAATTTAGCAATTTAGATTAACCGATTAACCTATGATTGCATGTCTTTGGATGGTGGGAGGAAGCCGGAGTACTCAGAGAGAACCCACGCAGACACGAGGAGAGCATGCAAACTCCACACAGAAAGGTCCCACCCCCATCAACTGGTGTTGGAATCAAACCCAGGACCGTCTTGCTGTGAGGCATGAGTGCTATCCACTGCACAATATTAATAACCCATATGATATTTATCGCAATATAAAACTATATTATGACATTTGTCCCAGACCTCTGTTAGAAAAGAAACACCGGAATTCAACATGTCTCAATACTTTTGTCCATATAGTGCACAGGTGTCAAACATGTGGCCCGGGGGCCAAAGCCAGCCTGCCAAAGGTTCCAATCCAGCCTGTGGGATTAATTTGATAAGTGCAAGTAAGGACATCAAACTCAAAAATAATATCATAATAACCTATAAATAATGACAACACCAATTTTTCTCTTTGATTTAGTGCAAAAAACATTAAATTATGAAAATATTTACATTTACAAACCATCCTGTAACAATAAAATGTGAATAACCTGAACAAATACGAAACACCTGAAATGTCTAAAGAAAATTAAGTGCAATTTTAATAATCTTCTGCCTCCTACTAAATGTTTTGTGCCTTTGTAGATCATATCTGTAATGCATATGTAGAAATGATAAGTCAAGGCAGAATATTGATAAAATTGTACTTACATTTCTTTACAAATTTCATTTTTTTCAGGTTTTTCACATCCTTTTTGTTTGGATAGTTTGTAAACGTAAATATTGGCATAATTTAAATTAAATTGGGGTGAATGTGGCCCCCGGAAGAAAATGAGTTTGACAGCCTTGATATAGTGTATGGATGCTATGAGGCTAACAAAAGGGGAATACTGGCCCAGTTATTTGAACCTCAGCAGATGTAAATTTGTCACATAAGATGAGACAGTGATTCTGTTTTCCTGTAGGAAGGATGAATAAAGTGCTCCATCCCAACAGGCTGGGCGGCGTTGATCCAGTCTGTGGTCTGTGTTTGTCCACGGTCTCTCCTCTGTCTGCTGTATGAGCTTCAGTCAGTGCTACAACGCTACATAAACGGCTTGTTTTGTCTTGACCCTCCCACCTCCTTCCCTCCTTCCTCCTCCTACCCCTCCTCCTCCTCCTTGTTCACCCCAAAGTCGAGCAGATCACCGCCGTTTTCACCGCCGCCACCAGGCAAAAGGCATGGGACCATTTCTCAAAAGCACAGCGCAAGAACATAGAAATTTGGCGCAAGCAATGTGAGGTTGGTATCCTTTTACCTTTTTTTTTCTTTTTTTTTCTCCTCCCACCACCCCTCAAGCCAAGTGCTCTCTTCTCTGCCGTCATTTCTGAGTCCCCAGGAGACAGTTGACAGACAGCCGTGTTGGATTTGTTGTGTTCAGCTCCCTTGTTGTTGTTGTTTTTTTCCTCCTGGATGCTGCACCGTTACGGGCAGACAGAAGCCGGCCTCTGATCGCCTGAGTCTACATTTTTTTGCCTCCAGCCCACATGTAAGGCAAAGATCTGAGGCCTCCTAGAAAGCACGAAGCGCTGCTATGGTAACAGCAATTTCCAGGGTTAAGTTTCTGATCAATAATTCATCCACAGTCAAAGTTTGATAAGTTTAAACATGGGACGCTGTGTATAAAATAGGAAAGATGTGTCCATATTCAGCTCAAATGCTGATGGTTCCTGTGGATGTGGATCAGCCTGTTGCTTAGGCTGGCACTGTGGAGGTCATACTATCACAGAGCCAACTCAGAGTCACTACTTATGATCATTTTTGGTTGAAGAAGAGGTAAGATGTAGTAGTTTCCGCACAGTACAGCATGTTTCAGTTTAAAGCACTGTCGTTTATGGTTGTGGTAAGTCAACTTGTATCCATCCACTATCTAGCACTGATTCTTGTTGCTACGAGGAAACACACTGCTTTTTCTAATCTGCAGAAATGGGTAGTATCATGCCAAAAACGTGCTATGAAAGTACAGTTTGCAAATGAAGAGATAATGAATATGGGAGCCCTAATGAGATTACCCCTGAGGGCTACCACTGCAAAAGTGATGGAAGATAATGCACCAGGCAGACAGAGACTTTCAGCCTCCAGACTAATTTATAATAATTTTACTCCTCCTCATAGTCATGCAGTCACTTTTATAAATGACGTAGGTTTCCTGGTGTTAATACAGATGGTAGAATACTTCTGTAACCCCAGCGGAATGTACAGAGTTTCAGCTGACGTTTCTGTTAAATGGAATCATATACTGTAGATACAGGCATAAACATGAACATAGACATAGATATAACCATATATATATATATATATATATATATATATATATACAGGGTGGGGAAGCAAAATTTACAATGAACATTTAGTTGTTTTTTCTCAGCAGGCACTACATCAATTGTTTTGAAACCAAACATATATTGATGTCATAATCATACCTAACACTATTATCCATACCTTTTCAGAAACTTTTGCCCATATGAGTAATCAGGAAAGCAAACGTCAAAGAGTGTGTGATTTGCTGAATGCACTCGTCACACCAAAGGAGATTTCAAAAATAGTTGGAGTGTCCGTAAAGACTGTTTATAATGTAAAGAAGAGAATGACTATGAGCAAAACTATTATGAGAAAGTCTGGAAGATACTATTAAAGAAGAATGGGAGAAGTTGTCACCCGAATATTTGAGGAACACTTGCGCAAGTTTCAGGAAGCGTGTGAAGGCAGTTATTGAGAAAGAAGGAGGACACATAGCATAAAAACATTTTCTATTATGTCAATTTTCTTGTGGCAAATAAATTCTCATTACTTTCAATAAACTAATGGTCATACACTGTCTTTCAATCCCTGCCTCAAAATATTGTAAATTTTGCTTCCCCACCCTGTACTACATATATATATATACACACACACAGTGGGGCAAAAAAGAATTTAGTCAGCCACTGATTTTGCAAGTTCTCCTACTTAGAAAGGTGAGAGAGGTCTGTAATTTTCATCAGAGGTACACTTCAACTATGAGAGACAACATGAGAAAAAAAATCCAGGAAATCACATTGTAGGATTTTTAAAGAATTTATTTGTAAATTATGGTGGAAAATAAGTATTTGGTCAATAACAAAAGTTCAACTCAATACTTTGTAACATAACCTTTGTTGGCAAAGACAGAGGTCAAACGTTTCCTGTAAGTCTTCACCAGGTTTGCACACACTGTAGCTGGTATTTTGGCCCATTCCTCTACACAGATCTCCTCTAGAGCAGTGATGTTTTGGGGCTGTTGCTGGGCAACACGGACTTTCAACTCCCTCCACAAATTTTCTATGGGGTTGAGGTCTGGAGACTGGCTAGGCCACTCCAGGACCTGGAAATGCTTTTTACGGAGCCACTCCTTCGTTGCCCGAGCAGTGTGTTTGGGATCATTGTCATGCTGGAAGACCCAGCCACGTTCCATCTTCAATGCTCTCACTGATGGAAGGTGGTTTTGCCTTAAAATTTCACGATACATGGCCCCGTTCATCCTTCCTTTAACACGGATCAGTCATCCTGTCCCCTTTGCAGAAAAACATCCCCAGAGCATGAGGTTTCCACCTCCATGCTTCACAGTAGGTATGGTGTTCTTGGGATGCAACTCAGCATTCTTCTTCCTCCAAACATGACGAGTTGAGTTTTTACCAAAAAGTTCTATTTTGGTTTCATCTGACCACATGATATTCTCCCAATCCTCTTCTGGATCATCCATTTGCTCTCTGGCAAACTTCAGACGGTCCTGGACATGTACGGGCTTAAGCAGGGGGACTCGCCTGGCGCTGCAGGATTTGAGTCCCTCTCGGCGTAGTGTGTTACTGATGGTAGCCTTTGTTACTTTGGTCCCGGCTCTCTGCAGGTCATTCATCAGGTCCCTCCGTGTAGTTCTGGGATTTTTGCTCACCATTCTCATGATCATTTTGACCCCATGGGATGAGATCTTGCGTGGGGCCCCAGATCGAGGGAGATTATCAATGGTCTTGTATGTCTTCCATTTTCTTACAATTGCTTCCACAGTTGATTTATTCGCACCAAACTGCTTGCCTATTGTAGATTCGCTCTTCCCAGCCTAGTGCAGGTCCACAATTTTCTTCCTGGTGTCCTTCGACAGCTCTTTGGTCTTGGCCATGGTTGAGTTTGGAATCTGACTGTTTGAGGCTGTGGACAGGTGTCTTTTATACAGATAACCAGTTCAAACAGGTGACATTAATACAGGTAACGAGTGGAGAACAGAAGAGCCTCTTAAAGAAGACGTTACAGGTCTGTGAGAGCCAAAAATCTTGCTTGTTTGTGGGTGACCAAATACTTATTTTCCACCATAATTTACAAATAAATTCTTTAAAAATCCTACAATGTGATTTCCTGGATTTTTTTTTTCTCATGTTGTCTCTCATAGTTGAAGTGTACCTCTGATGAAAATTACAGACCTCTCACCTTTCTAAGTAGGAGAACTTGCAAAATCAGTGGCTGACTAAATACTTTTTTGCCCCACTGCATATATATGTACATGTATGTGTGTGTGTGTGTGTGTGTGTGTGTGTGTGTGTGTACGTGTGTGTGTGTGTGTGTGTGTGTGTGTGTGTGTGTGTATATATATATATATATATATATATATATACAGGGTGGGGAAGCAAAATTTACAATATTTTGAGGCATGGATTGAAAGACAGTGTATGACCAATTAGTTTATTGAAAGTCATGAGAATTTATTTGCCACAAGAAAATTGACATAATAGAAAATGTTTTTATTCTATGTGTCCTCCTTCTTTCTCAATAACTGCCTTCACACGCTTCCTGAAACTTGCGCAAGTGTTCCTCAAATATTCCAGTGACAACTTCTCCCATTCTTCTTTAATAGTATCTTCCAGACTTTCTCATAATAGTTTTGCTCATAGTCATTCTCTTCTTTCCATTATAAACAGTCTTTATGGACACTCCAACTATTTTTGAAATCTCCTTTGGTGTGACGAGTGCATTCAGCAAATCACACACTCTTTGACGTTTGCTTTCCTGATTACTCATATGGGCAAAAGTTTCTGAAAAGGTATGGATAATAGTGTTAGGTATGATTATGACATCAATATATGTTTGGTTTCAAAACAATTGATGTAGTGCCTGCTGAGAAAAAACAACTAAATGTTCATTGTAAATTTTGCTTCCCCACCCTGTATATATATATATATATATATATATATATATATATATATATATATATATATATATATATATATATATATATAATCAAAAAATGAAATTTTGATGCAGTTGACTCAGGAGGCAACAGCAATAGATAAAACAGACACTATATATACAAGGTAGAACAAATATGCATGTAACAATTATGTGTCAAGTATTAAACTGTGGTTCAGTGATTAAAAAAAAATATTATCAGTTGTAAAAGCCATAATCAGTAATAAAAACTACATTTACTTTCTCTATTAAGTATCAGAAAATAATCAGAACGTATCACTGATGTTAGTCCATACTGGCCTTAAAGAGAAGAATGTAACAATACGATTACACTGAAAGAGTGAGTTATTGTCCTGTTAGTTGAGCTAAGATTTGCTAAACTAAGCTACATGTAAGGTAATACTGCCTATTCTGAGGTCAGACAAACCCATCACTTATCTTTCAAATGTACTTTTTCATATTAACCCTCAAACATCTAAACAGTCGCTGGCGAAGAAAAGTATGTAAAAAATGTTGTCTAAAATGTTGTTAAAGTCTTTTGACAAATAATTATATCAATATATTTTAACGATTCAGGTAAAATGCAGTTCCTCATCTTTTCAGCATCATCTTACGTATCTTATTTGAGTGAACATGGAAACACCATTGTCCTCTGCAGCACTGATTCACCAATAACACCCATGTAGTTTGACGGTGACAGTGATAGGGCTGCACAATTTTGGCTAAAACTAAAATCCCTATTTTTTTCCCCTAAAAACTTGATTTTCGATTTTGATTTTTGGGTAAAACTGCAAAAGACAACGGAAGTCATGCATGTCAGCATGTTCGTGAGCAGCCCGCAATGCAAGTCACTGCTCCCTACCTCAAATCTGTGATGGTATCACTGAGTCCCCAAAAATTCTGTGATGGGCCCACAGAAGTTATACCAGTGTAAGTCAGTGGCAGGTATCAGTCAAGCATGCGTGGACCACATAATATGAGTGATCCCCATGCAGTTGCATTTGAACTGGGGGATCTGTGCGTGGACCATGGCTTACATTGGTATCACTACTGCGGGCCCATCACAGAGTTAAGGTCCATGGTCATTACACAGACTTCTGTGAAAGACCGCTCTCACAGTTAGGAGGAGGAGCCTACGATAGACTGCAGAGAGGCTTGGAGGAAAGAGAGAGAGAGAGATGAAATCGATTTGACAGTTTCCCTTTTTTAAAAATCGTCCTTATTAAGATATCCAATTTCAATTTAAAATCGATTAATTGGGCAGCCCTAGTGGTGGTAGGTGCTTGTTTTTATGTTTGGGTAATGATACATATTGCTGAAAATGACACTTTTTCTTCAGTTTTATCTGTTTTCACATAATAACCTAAGTATTTACTTTGCTCTTAGTTGTAGAGACAAGAATGGCTGATTTTCACAAAAAAATGCAAAATGCAGACATTAGTATTAAAATAAATGGAGAGGAAGGGTAAGAAATAGTTCTACATTTTAAAGGGTTAAAAAATCAAAAGGCTTCAGTTTTTTGTGTGATGTGCAAGTGGCATGACTTATGTAGACTATATAGTAGATCATATGCATTGAATCTTTCATAATAATGAGAAGCCTAAAGCTTCAAACTAATATGAAGGTAGTAGCTTTAGGCTAAGCTGTTGTACAGTTAAGCTAACGGTGCATCTTTAGCTGCGTGAGATACACAATGGATTGATATCCTTCAAATTGAAGTTAATTTATCCACTTATATGAAACCTACTCATTCATGTCATTAAAAGATTTATTCTATGAATCATTTTAAAGGTTGCATTGAGTTTCTGCTTGACTGGTACATTGCTATTAAAAATTAAGCCCATAAATCTGAGTTAGGTCAGCTAGCTAAGTGAAAAGTTATTGACCCATAAAGACCCAAACATCCACCGTCGAGCAAAATTGTCTACTGATGTAAACTGTTTATCACCTGTTGATCCACTAATCCTATCAATACATGTCAATAATTGGTGTAAAATGCAGTTTATCATCTTTTCATGGTCATCAAATATGACCCATTTGGATGTTCAGAGGCTCCGTAGTGAACGTAGAAACACTGTCATCTTCTACAACATTGATTCATCAGTAAAATTCACTGAGTTGGATCAATGACAGTGGATGGAGATAGTTTTATATTCAGTTAATATAACATTTTGATGAAAAATTAACTTTTTCTTTAGTTTCCTCTGTTTTTGATATAACAACCCTCAACTTTACTCTGAGCTTTAATGAACATCTGCATAATCAATGGATTAAATATGAGAAAATAAATGATTTATACTGGAAAAAAATGCAAAATACAAAGGATAATATTAGAGTAAATGGTGATAAATCACTTAAGAAAGGTTAAATATAGAGAAAAATTAATTTGAGAACTGTCACAAAAGGAGTACTGGGTCTTTATGGGTTAGTTTAAATTTAATGAAATATGAAAAAGAGGCAAATGATCTGTTCATTCCTAAATTCACTAACTAAATTTATCAGGGTGCTTGTGCAGGTCTTGAAAGTCTTAAAAAATATGAAATTTTGAAACGCTGTTTTCCAGACCTTGAAAAGTTTGGAATTTTGTGTGTAAGCCTAAATTAAGTATGAAAAAAAGTTTCTCTCATAGTTGAATTTGAGTCTGCTCAAAGGCACATAATATTTTAAGATAAGAAATACATGAGGAAACATAAAAAAACTAGATCTGATTTCACTAACTGGTCACTACTGGAATGATTCTAGTAAAACTTTTTTGTGTGATATCCATGCACTTTTGTGATTTTCAAATGTTCTGAAAATGTTTCTGTCAGTAAACTGCAAATTGTGCATTCTTTTATTCATACGTTTATTAAAATGAATTTTCTACTACACACAACAGGTACAATGTCAACCAAAAAAGTAGGCACACAAGTATAAAAGTACATAAAGTCAAGGTCTTAGGGAAAAAATAATTTTGAAAACGTCTAGAATTTTTATTTGGATAAAGAACAAGCACCCTGATATATGTATTGTAGAACCTGGTGTTCACATGCCATGAGGTGCTGAGGGTTGCTGAACACAGTGTGTGTGTGTGTGTATGTGCGTGTGTTTGTGTGTGTGTGTGTGTGTGTGTGTGTGTGTGTGTTTGTTTGTGTGTGGTTGCTGTGATGTTTCAGGAGCTGAGGAACGCTCACAGTGAGGAAATCATGGGCATCCGTCGAGAAGAAGAAATGGAGATGTCAGATGAAGACTCTGATGAAAATCCATGTAAGAAGATGCGCATTGAGGAAAATGGTACGACAGCTCCTGTACAAATAGTTCAAGTACCCATCATACATGCAGTAATAGGGTGTTTTTACACTGTTAGGGCTTTGGTGCTCTCTTTTTGTCCTCTTGTATGTCAGTGTGATCTGTGTGATCATATAGAAACTTAAGCAGTTTTTCACCGCAGGCATTTTCCAGAAAACTGAGTGGTCTGCCTATGCTGATTCATCCCAGACATTAGCTTTCAGTGTGAATAGTTAATGGAAATGGAAATATGTCTGAGTCAAATGTGCTCACATCAGCGTCTGAGAACCTCATTATTGTTTCCTCACCATCACTTCTCCTCATAATTGATGTGATTAATATGTTTTTTAACTCACAGTGATGAAACTTACTGCGGAGGTATTTAATGTCTGAAATCTGCTGGTCTGGACCACATATGGCCACACTGTTGTATTTGGCTTTGTCACAGTGTCTAGAGCTTAAAGAGGCCTGATTATGAGTGTACCAAGCATTTGGACAGGTTTGGTTTTTTTTGTTTTCCTTGAATACTGTATATTTTTGATTCCTTCAGTTTGTTTTAATTCATTCCACTCATCAAAATGAAATGTTACCAGTGTACGGTTCTGCAAACCACAGAAAAACACTATAGGCAGGAGGTGGTTGGTCTGTTCATATGGCCCGTTTTGACACCAGATAATTAGGATCCTGAATGGTTTAGGCAACAGACCTGTTTTAGGTAGAGTTAAGAAAACGTTGTTTGCGTTCATTGTGTTAACTTTGGACTTTTTCTGTGTTAAACCAAGACATTGCATTATCTCTTAAGAGATGTCAGATTCTAAACCTGCATGCTTACATACCAACCTTAAATTAGACATGATTGGACAGCACCGTCAATATATTTATGATATTATTGATATAAACATACTGGGAAGTGTTGATATAAAATGTGTTTTTGTCCTGAAACATGAGCTTATTCTAGCAAGTGTAGTTTCATTTCCAGCAAGTATGAGATGCATGCTACTGCCTCCTGCCAGTTGGAAAATTATTGCACATTTAGTCTTGATGCACTTATGTGTATATACACCAGTGAAGTTAGATCTGATTACAAGTGATCATGTGTGTGAGACAATGTAGGGTGAACTAACCCTGATCATCATAAAAAAAAAAAAAAAAAGGAGGGGTGGGGTGGGGGCAATTCCACAGACTGGCAGAAAAAGTTGTTGACTGATTTGCCCTTGAGCAAGGCACTTAACCCCCCATTTGCTCCCTGGGGCACCTGATATGGCAAGCCCGCTGCTGCTAGTCTGCAGTGTGTGGCGTGTTCCTGCATGTTCTAGTGATGGGTTAAAAGCAGAAGTTAAATTTCAGTGTGTGGTGCATGTACTGTGTACTGACAATAAAGGATCTTAATCTTAACCTTAATCTTAATGTAGCAATCATTATCATATCAATCGGAAATTATTGGGTGCTGCTGTCTCTCCATTCAAGTATAATAAAATGTCGCAGGAAAGAAAATATCAATACAACAGAAAAAGAAAAAAAAAACTAGATAGATAGATAGATAGATAGATAGATATACACATGAAATATACTGTATATTTTAAAACACCCTATTAAGACAATATTAGAACAGCAATTTGTGCATGAAGACTACATATATTCAATATAACAATTAAAGAAGTATACATAATAAGTGTGCCAAAATGTAGTTGTGTGTAGTCATAATTATTTGAGGTTATAAGGTGGAGTTAAATGGTCTGATGGCCACAGGTGTGGTTCACTGGCGTATTGGGTGGAATTGGTCTATCACTGAACAAACTTCTGTGACTGACCAGCATGTCATGGACTGGGTGAGTGGAACTGTCCAATATTGTCTTGATCTTAGACAACATTGTCCTCTCTGACGGTGGTGTCAGAGAGTCCTACTCCATCCCACAACATCACTGGCCTTGTGGATCAGCTTCTTGAGTTTGTTGGCATCAGTAACCCTCAGCCTGATGTATAGTCGCGGAAAAAATCATTAGACCACCCTTGTTTTCTTTAATTTCTTGTTCATTTTAATGCCCGGTACAACTAAAAGTACATTTGTTTGGACAAATGTAATGGTAGCAACACCAATAGCTCATAAGAGTTTAATTTCAGAGCTGATATCGAGACATTTTCCATGTTTTCTTGATAATAACCAAAATCACTTCAGTTCTTACATCAATAGCTATGGCATTGTACTGACAAAAACAGTGCTTTTAGGCATTCCATGTTTTCTTTTCTGTCTGTTTTAGTCACGTGATACACACAGGAGTTAGTACTTGATTGCATAACCATTGTTTTTGATGACTTTTGATGGTCTAATAATTTTTTTCTGCGACTGTATATACACAGAAATACACATCTACTCATGATCAGGCCTCTCAAGTAAATGCCATGCATGAACAGGACCAGACTGTTTCACTGCCGCATTCATTCATTAACATGATGTGGAATATTACAATAAGTCATGCTATTTAAAAAAATAAATAAATAAATCACGGAAACAAAATGCTGTTTTGACAGTGAACAGTTATTGAATAAAGATGAAGCAGCTGTGGAGCACTGAGTTTAAATGTCACAGATTCATAATTTATCCTGTTCCTTCCTCTGTCTTTCTCATCGTATTTCCTCATCCTGTCTTCCTCTTTCCCCTATCACCTCCTCTTCTCCTCCTCTCCCATCCTCTTTGCTGCTCCTGCTTCTTTTCTACCTGTCGTTCAGGCGTGTGCGAACAGACTCATGCATCTTTGAAAGAGGAGAACGACTCACTGCGTTGGCAGCTGGACGCCTACAGGAACGAGGTGGAGCTGCTCAGGAAGGAGCAGAGCAAAGCAAGCCGACCGGATGACGACTACACACACTCGCAAATGCACACACACAGTCCTGAGGCACAGATCCAGCTGCTGCAGCAGAACATGCACAACATGCAGCAGGTAAGTGTCAAACGAATGTGTAACCGGGGTCGATAAACATGATCAACATGATATACTGTAAGTGAATTCAGTTTTGTTTTGTTTTTTATGTAACCTTAATTTAACCCAGAAAGACCCAGTGCTACTTTTGTGGCAGTTCCCAAATGAAATTTTCTCTATACTTCACCTTTCTTAAGTGATTTATCACAGTTTATTGTAATATTATCTTCTTTATTTACATTTTTTTCAGCGTAAATCATGTATTTTCCTGTATTTAATTTGGTGATCATGCAGATGTTCATAAAAACTCAGACTAAATTCAAAGGTTATTACATCAAAACAGAAAAAAATGAGGAAAAAATTGCTTTTTCAGCAAGAATATCATTAACTAAACATAGAAATAAGTGTGTCCATCCACTGTCATTGATCAAACTCCATTGGTTTTACTGGTGAATCAGTGTTGTAAAAGATGACACTTTTGTCCACTTCCAAATGAAATTTTCTCTACATTTAATGTTTCTAAAGTGATTTATCACCAATTATTGTAATATTGCCTTTTGCATTGTTCCGTATAAATCATGTATTTTCCTATATTGGTGAATCCATGTTCACTACAGAGCCTCTGAACGTCCAAATGGGTCATATCTGATGATGATAAAGTACATTTTACACCAATTATTTACATGTATTGATAGGATTAGTGGATCAACAGGTATTAAACAGTTTATATCAGTAGATGGTTTTGGTCGATGGTAGATCTTTGGGTCTTTATGGGTTATCCAGGTAAAATCCCACTAAGATTAAGGACCTCTTTTACATGGGAGTCCTGGCCAATATAGGCAGCAACAACTACAACACACAGTTACAAGATTACACAGTTAAAACACACAGACACATTCAACAATAAACAGTTAGTAAAAACAACATTTAAAAGCAGATTAAGAAAAACAAGTGCAAGTTATGGAGCGAACCTCAAGAACTCTCAGTTTGGACTTAACCCTGTAAATCCTGAACCATTAAATCATTGACAGAAAATTCCAGTTCTTTGAAACTGGAGCCTTTATTGGTCCTTCTGAACAACCAAAAAAAATTCTTTCAAATATCAATTTCCATGTATGATTTTTAATTTTGTATCATATTTGATACATCAGGTCTCAATGCTCAAATATTATCATTTTTAAACAAACAAAAACATAATGTAACACAAACATGTTTAACAAATTGGTCATTCTTTCTCAAAATTGCCAAAATTTTGCCTCCTGACAATCTTGTAGTGTCCCTGGAAAGGCCTCTGGTGAATGAATTCCTCCCCCTGGTGGATTATCCGTGTATTGTATGTATCTAATTGTATACATCAGGTTTTTCAAGAAGAAAAATGTCACACTGATCATGCAGAGGGCTTCAAAACTCATGTATCAAATATGATACGGTCGACATTAAAGGTTTAAAAGTGCTCAAAGAAATTAAATCAGTTAGTTTCTTTCATCTATACTGAACAATGGCAATTACTCTGGCAGCCTGACAGTCACATCTGTTGTGTTAGATGTGTTGTCACCTGGAGTTAGTTTTAAATGATGAACTGAACAGGTTTTTAGTTACACAGGACAAGGCTCATTAGTCTGGATACAGGAGCTCAGGTAGAAGGGTTCTGTCCTCGTTTTGTCGCGTCCTGGTCCCAAGATTTGTGACTTTTGATGTAAGGAGCAAAAAGAAGCCAGTGAAGGGAAATCAAAGAAAAGTCACATAAGCTGTTTAAAACAGATGTATAGATATACATTTGCCACTGGTCTCTGCTGTTTGCAATTCAGCTCTTGCCATGTTGATACATGGAGTAAAAAGTGACCATATTTGGACAAAAGGGGTGGTGTGAATACTCAGCCATGTGCCAGCAGTCATGGGTGGCTAATGCTAAGCGTGAGCCTACTGACCTTGGTTAAACAGAGAACCTCATGATACACTACACAACCAAATTTTATGATCTTTATAGTGAAACCTAATAACCTCAACTATAGAGGAGCTGGAGCCGATCCCAGCAGTCATCAGTGGTATTACAACAGTAAGAAACATCCACTTTGGGTTAATTTTGGAGCCAAGGTCCTTCACCCTCGTTCCATATACTTAATTACTGCTTTTGTAACAGTGCAATCATTAGCTTAGTTTCATAGACAGACCATGTAAGCTGATGGCATTTAATTCTAGTACTTCGACCGCATCCAGATAAGTAGGTTTTACCATTGCAGAGTCTACATACACGCTGAATCTAAGTTCATTAGGTTACATTATGCAGTGGGACTTAAATAAATATACAGTTGTGGAAGAAATTATTAGACCATCAAAAGTTATCAAAAACAATGGTTATACAATCAAGTACTAACTCCTGTGTGTATAATGTGACTAAAACAGACAGAAAAGAAAACATTGAATGCCTAAAAGCACTGTTTTTGGCAGTACAATGCCATAAGAACTGCAGTGATTTTGGTTGTTATAAAGAAAATCATGGAAAATGACTAGATATCAGCTCTTAACCCCGTAACGCCTGAATCATTAAATCATTGACAGAAAATTCCAGTTCTTTGAAATTGGAGCCTTTATTGGTCCTTCTGAACAACCCACATTTTTTTTTCAAATATCAGATTCCATTAGGGATGCGAATTATCGATTAATCCATTAATCATTAGTTGGTTGACCTTATCAATCGATTAACGATTAATTGATAAGCGGCAATTTTCCTGAGAACCTGAATTTCTTTTTCAATACGGTCTATAAGAATAAAAGCTAAATATTGTTTATAAACTTGAATATAAACCCAGGTGTGAAATATTTCAAATGTATGTTTTACATTATGGGACTCCTGACATTTTTGGTCGTATTCAGGGAGCAAAACTACTGCACAAGTACAATAATTATCATACATTTGGCCAAACTGCATTTCCTATAAAAAGAAAAGAATTAAGGGTTCTCCCAAATATAAAAAAAAAAAAAGTTCCCACATCTCCTTTTTCTCTCCTACAGTCGCCATTGCTGAGATAATTAAGCAAAGCACTTAAAGTGTCAAACTGCTTCAGATGAGCTGCAGCAGTATGTGTGTTCATGCAAAAGTTCAGATGTGCGTTTATCAGGAAAGAACAGGGAGGCCAGGGTACTCAACTTTCCCCAAGCAAACAAAAAAAGGAGAGAGGAAAAAAGAACTACAACAGTTTTTCATTGCTGACTCAGACCTTTCCCATGATCCCTCACTCCGCTGATTTCACAAACCAGTGCAGAAAGCTTTGTCACAGCATAGTGTTAGTAGTTTGCCATGAGTTGGAATAATTTAACTTGACTTCCTGTCTTTCCCTATCTAAAGTGACAGCACTGATAGAATGAGGCACGGTAGATAAAACCACATTACACACACACACACACACATATACACAACCTGCCCTGCTGGGTTGTAAATGTGTTGCTTACTTGACTTCTAACAGTGTGAGAGAATGTTACGCTCCTGTCACATTTCATTTGTCACCTGCTGTTGTTTTTATTGCCTCAGTACAGAGAAGCTGCTGTAATGAACAAATAAGTACTTTACTGGAATAGGTCTAAACATATATGTTATTCTAATAAGTAATCATGTAATTATGGAAGCCACAGTCATTGATATTAAGACCAAAACAGACCCAACAGCATCTGTCCTCTGCATCATGGTGACAAAGTGTAGACAAAAGAAGGACGATGTATTTAACACAGACTAAATGAGACATTTAGAATGTGAAGTGTCATAATGAAGTGTGCCACAGGCAGTCCTGAATCACAGCTACGACTTATCATCAATTGAGGTGTGACACAAACAACATCGCCTATGTAGCCCCATGACTCAGCATCATCATCAGCTTGTCAACAGAGACATAAAAAGTACAAAAACTAGTTACTGGTTCAGAGTCTAAACACATCATTCCTTTCCTCAGAGACAGTCTCATATGGACATATTACTGACAGACCTTGAAAAATAATGGATTAGTATCACATTAGAACATTAAAACTTAATCACTATAACAAGATCTTTTTTTGCATCAGGTAAATTGAACCTTGTGGGTTTATTATGTATTATGTATCACAACATTATCTGCTGATAGTTCAGTCTGTGTGAGTGAGGTACTATCAGGAAAACACAGTTGATGATATCACTATGTTGTATTAATTCCTTTGTTCTGTCTTTATGATAAATGTGTACATGTGTTTAGAGCTGCTGCGATTGATTATTTTTGTAATCGATTGATCTATTGATTATTTTCTTCAATTCAATTTGATAAAGAGGTTATTTGAATCTAATAAGTATGCCAAACTGCAGCAGTCAGCTCTTTCCAGATTTTGTTTGAATCCCCACACACACACACATACATGCACACAGCGGCCACTTTGCATTCATAACATAGATGTATAATATATAATATGTGCACTGCAGCATACAGTTTATTAACTTGCTAACCACTTAAAATGGAGCTAACAAACAACTTTGTGTTGATCCTGGCATCATGTGCATCACAGTAAGTGTCCTGTGAAATACAACAGTGGAAATGAAGCTTTGATCCAGGAAAGTTGTAGTTGATTGATCTTTTTAATTGATTCAAGATGATTAGTCGGTTATTCATTTCAGCTCTACACATGTCCATGTCTTCCAGCAACTCCTGGATCTGCAGGAGCAGCTGAGGAGTAAGGAAGATGAGCTGGAGCAGGCCAGAGAAGAGCAGCGTTACCTGGAGGGGGAGGTGCTCCTGCTCCGTGAAAAGGTGTGTACTGTACCGCCGTCGCATTCTCAACCTGTTGAACAGTAAAGACAGAAGTGGTCAGTGAGATCTTTTTTTACACCCTTGACAAAGATGACAGTGACAGGATGTTTAAAAGTTTATTATTCTTCACATCAGTGTGTACCTCCAACTCTACATATGAGTTCACATGGAACATAAATTTGTATCATTTAGGTAATTATTTTTAATGCCTGATGGGACACAACATTGGTGAACTGATGGTAAAAACCTGTGCATGTGTGTATTACAAAATCAAGCTATTTCACTTGACTATTTTGAGTGGATTTCTCAGCAGCAGCTTTTAAATGTAGCAAATCAGGGATGTTAGATCAGCTGATCAGCTTTAACATGAGGACTGACTGATAAAGTGGTAATTATGTAAGCATTAGATAATTATTATTGATGATCTCATTCACCCAGAACCTATTTGTGAGTGTATTTGTCAGCAATTCAACATTTAGTCCTGATAGTTTATGTACTGCAATCAGCAAAATGTTCAGCCCGAGAATCTGAGTGATTGACAAGGGTCATGTTGTGACTGCGTTAGAGCATCTCCAAAACTGTAAGTCTTAATGGGTGTTTCCTGCAGTGGTTAGTACCCAATATGTGGGAAGAGAATGTTATAGCCACCAGCCTACTATTGTGTAAGTCCCCCTTTTTTGCCACATCCTCCGTGACTGAAGGCCTGGACTCTAAAAGACATTTGCACCAGATGTCTTGGTCTGTAGGTTATGACATGGGGTCTTCATGGATTGGATTTGTTTGTCCAGCACCTCCCATAGATGCTCTATTGGACTGAAATTGACTGTTGGTCCTTGGCCCACTTTTGGTTGGTACTAACCACAACAGACTGAAAACATTTAATAAGGTCTGCTGCTCTGGAGATGCCCTGACCCAGTCATCACATCAGTTTAACCTTGGTCAAAGTCACTCAGATCTTTACACTACCCACCTTGTTTCTCCCAATGCATCAACTTTGATGACTAAGGCAGAATCCCAATTCACCCCTTGGCCCTCCCCCTTACCCCTACCCCTCTGTTTTGCACGTACACCTGGAGGGGGAGTGTTGTCCCGATTCTCAATTAGACTGAGGGCAAGGGCTAAGATGGAGGGCTGTATAGCTCTTGAAACTGAGATTTTCCAGGACCACACTATGAATGGAGGGGTAGGACAAATTTCCCATTATTCTGTTTGAATCATTGGCAAGATGGAGGTAAACACAGCAAAAAAGTGCAGTAGTGTGATGAAAGAAACACAAATGTATGTATTTTCCTTGTAAACAACTTAACCATTTGATCGATCGTTTAATGCCGTTTCAATGTGTTATAGATCGCATTTCTGCGGTTTATAATTGATAGCCGCAAAAAGATGACCAAAGCCCATGGAACAGAGATGGTTACAGCTACTGACAGCATGAAGAATACTTTCGGAAACAAAGTTTTTGCATCTGTTAATAGCAGCATCGATGACTGCTGATGACTTAACAGGTCACGAAGGGTTGTCCCATTTCATAGGAGAATGTTTCAACCCCTACCCCTTGCAGCTCCATTTCAAGGGGTAGTATCAAGTGTGAGGGCCAAAGGGTAGGAATAAGGGGGAGGGCTAAGGGATGAATTGGGATTGGGCCTAAATATGCACGTGCTGCCTTATATCCCACCCACTGAAATTGGCCATTGCAGCAAAATAATCAGCATTATTACCTCGTCATTTGTTTGTGGTCATATGGTTGCTCAGTGCCCATACTGTACTGTATAACTGATTTATTGCATTAATAAACCAAGAGATAATAAATAAGTCAATGCTGTGTTTTTCAGTAAAACCAACAGAAAGTGGTTTTGTTTCCTACCTTAAGATTTTTTTTTTTTTTTTTTTAGAGCGTGCAATTGTCGATGTATTCTCACTGAATTATGGAAATTGACTTCAGGTTTCCTGCAATCTGTTTCTATTGATTCTCGAAAACACTTCTGTACACAACACCACTGCTCAGTTCCTCTTTACATTGGAAAGCACATACAGGGGTAATAAAATATTAAGTTTGATTGACTTAATGCATCCATCAATACACATGTTTGCTGGAAGAAGAACAGACTGGGGAGGTAAGAACGATGAGGAGGAGGATGAGGATGAAAGAGTATTTTTTTGATATGTCAGGTTAGGTTTATCATTCAGGTATATATGCACGTATAATCAGAGCTTTGGAGAAGGTCCAAGTCTAGCATTTCATACAAATGCAAATCATTTATATGACATTTAATATGAGTCCAAGTCAAGTTCATTGAGATTTGAGATAAACCAAGTCATGGATTTAAACAAGTCCATGTTAGGAGTTAAACTTAAGTGCAAGTCATGTTTAATACATGTCCAATTTAACCATTTAACATAAGTCGTGTAGAAAAGGTTGTTCCATCCCAAATCTCAGGTCAGATCAGGTGACTTTGTGCGAAGTCCAAGCCAAGTCCCATGTGATTTGAGAAAAGATCAAGTCAGGTCTTAGGTCCAGTCAGGGAAGTTTGTGTCAAGTCCAAGTCATGGGTGTAAAACAAGTCCAAGTCAGGCATTTAATCCAAATCCGCATCAGGATTTAAACCCAAGTGCAAGTCACTCATTTAATATCAGTCCAAGTTAGACTTTTAACCTCAGTCTAAGTCGAGTCACAAGTCTTCTGGGGATGGATCATATCATCCCAATTAATCTGAAACAAGTTCAAATCAAGCGTCAGGTCAGATCAGGTGAGTATGTGTCAAGTCCCAGTCAGTAATTTTACATAAGACCAAGTCGAGCGCTTAATACGAGTCAAAATGGTTCATGTCATCCATAGTCTCAGGTCAAATAAGGTAACTTTGTGTTAAGTCCAAGTCAGTCATTTTATACAAATCCAAGTCAAGTCCCATGTGATTCAGGAAAAATTTAAATCTCGGGTCATATAAGGTAAGTTTTAATCAAGTTCAATTCAGGCCTTGAACACCAGTCGATGATGTGTTTCTTTAGAAGTGAAAGTCTTACATCCAGCTGTGTACACGGAAAGTATTTTGGACTCCTGCTGAGAAATGAAAAGCATCAACTGCCCTGTGTATGTTTCCGGGCCAATTAGTCAGTCATATCTTTCTAATACGGTACTTTTTTAAGTTATTCACAGGCTAGTCATACATTTGGAGGATGAGTATTTGTTTTCTTAGCTGGGATGAATAAATCAAAATGACTTGTAGCCTTTAAATCAAATCTGGTCAAATGTCTGGAATTTAATAACTTTTCCATAAAAACAGATGGTTCGAGGTAAAGTACTTAAGCCTGTCACTGTCTTTATGGATGGTTTAATGAGGAAGAGGAAGGAGTGAAGAGTGTTTTGTTGATGGATAACTGCATGACAGGTTGTGCGGAGTGTTGCAGCAGCTGTATGTTTAGTGTAGCCTGACTCAGGTTTGACAGGTTTAGTTTTGTAGTGCCCCATCAGCTACTACATTAATTAAAGTCATCAAGAAATTGAACTAGTTGAATACAGTATAGTTATACAGTTATACAGCATAGCACTTAATGAGATGAATTAATCTTTTTCATTTTGACTTCCCTATTTCCACCTGAGCTGCTTTTATCTCGAGTAAAAAAGGCCGTAAATCCAATATTCATGAGTGGACAGTCAGCGCCCTCAGAAGGACTGTTCTCACCTTACATATCTGTCAGTATTGTAGTCATTACTCAATGTAGGATTAAGGGCATTTTCACATGTACCTTGTTTGGTCAGGTATTTAGGACTTTTGGTTTGCTATGAGGTTTGTAGATGTGAATTTGTTGTGGTCTAAATAGCCAACCAGTCTTAAACATGTATTCTGAGTCCTTCTGGTTTGTTTACAGTGAGGAGGAGTTCATTTAAAGCAGTGGTTCTCAATCTTTTTCTATCGGGCCCACCTTCGGAGGATAAAAAAAATCTCCAGGCCCCCCTCAACCCCAACAACATTGTAACAGTGGTGCAATTATAACTTTTATTGAAAGAAACAGCAATACTGTAACAATACTTTTTGCTTGAACAACGCAAATAAACTCAACCAGACTGCTCCCTGAGACAATATTTTTCCAAATAAAAATAGGAAATCTGGAATAATCTTACAACTATGACAATAAAGTTACTTCTTTTAGAACATCAAACAAATTTTTGTAACAAAGATGAACATTTTAACAATATCAGTAGCTGCAGTAAGTAATCTCAGTGAGAAGTGCAAACTGTACAAAATGTGCAAAAACAGAAACATTGCACAGTTTTCTTTTCCAGTCCAATCCTTGTCCATTCTCCAAACCTAAACTGTTTGTCTCGTGTAGTGACCATGGCAGTAGATTTGTTTGTTGTACGCCCCTAAAATGAGTCCAGGGTACTCCAACACTAAAACATTAGTTCCACCTGATACATATTCATGCCCCCCCCCCCCCCCCCCCCCCCACAGGAGGTCCACCCCACAGTTTCAGAAACACTGCCTTAAAAGAAGTTATGCAGGCTTATAATCACAACAAAAGATGAAAAAAAACACACACACAAAAAAAACAAAACAATGGAAGATGTTATAAACTAATTAAAGTCAAGAACAAGGAGATGCATACATTATTAATGATGGCAGGACATCATGCACAGTTTTATACTTTGCTTCAGTAGACCAAATTTATACAAAACCCACAAACTTCCATGATTATCAGTTCACTAGCGCATCTTTGTGGAGATTTGGTCCAATATTTATGTTTTGTTAGAATTTTTTTTATTCTTTATGCTAACATGTAGCCATAATGTAAGAGGCAGTCAGTAAACAGATGGAATGACAAAATGAACTGTAGGTTTGTGCAAGTTTATTATGGAGTGTTGTGTTTTTTGCATTGATGTAGCTATCACAGAAATAGCAGGCCTTTAGGCATGAAGCACACATTGACAAGATAAAATTTTAATTCTCTTAATATTTAACATTAATACTGAATTGAAATACATAAGCTCCCAGTGGGTTGGAGAAAGGAATGAAACAAAAGGTTGAAGCTTTGAATCAGACAGCATTAGAGTTCATTGTATTTGATTACCCTCCATACCTAATCTATACCCTTTTTTTCATTTGTGAAGCAATATAATACGTAATCTTGAAGGAGTGACAGAATGAAAAGCTAAAGCATTGGAATTGAGATTTGACAATGAGCCTGTAAAGCCTAAGAATATATCTAAAAATACTGCTACTACTACTACTACTACTACTACTACTACTACTACTACTAATAATAATAATAATAATAATAATAATAAGTGGTCCCAGGCACAACAAACCCTGCCCTTTGCATATACTTTAGCTTATTTTGGCATTGATCCAGCTGATGTCATCTTGTCTGTGCATGTGCTGATGTCAGCATATCAATTATGTGCCAAGTTTAAATTAAAATTACATGAAATTGATGTCATTGGCAATCTATAAAGGCAATTTGGTATGAATTCAGCCAATAGTTTTGCTGCTAGGAACATGTGAATTTTTGCCCATTATAAGTAAATGGGGGGGGGGGGGGGGGTGTATTTAAAAATTTAAAAAAAAAATTGAAATTTTGACCTACTTTTTCCAAAATGTAATGACATCTATTCTGGGTCACTGGCAATCTATAAACCCAATTTGGTATGAATTCAAGCAATGGTTTTGATGCAACAGACGTTAGAAATTTCAGCCATTGTAAGTAAATTAGGAAAAAAAAAGATTTAAAAAATTCAGAAAAATAAATACGGACTTGACCTACTGTTCCCAAAATGTAATCAGATCTATTCTGGGTCACTGGCAATCTATAAACCCAATTTAGTATGAATTCAACCAATAGTTTTGCTGCTAGAGTGTTAACAAACAAAGAATCAAACTAGAAGCACTCGGAGAGTGCAGAACTCCGCCAAGGCATATCCCCCGATCACCACCAAAATTGAATCATTTTTTCCTTGTACCAGTATCAACATTTCCTGAAATTTTCATCCAAATCTGTCCATAACTTTTTGAATTATCTTGCACACGGTCAGACAGACAGACAGATAGACAAACAGACAGACAAACCAACGCCGGCAAAAACATAACCTCTTTGGCGGCGGTAACAAACCAAACCAAAAGCAATACCCTATGCCTCCCCTTTGGGGGGGTGGGGTAATGATAACAAAATAAACTAGAAGCACTTGGAGAGCGCAGACCTCTGCCAAGGCAGGTCAGTGCCCTGGATTTGGATGAAAATTTCAGGAAATGTTGAAACTGGCACAAGGAACAAATGATTAAATTTTGGTGGTGATCGGGGGTGGGGGGGTGGGGTGCACTGATCTGCCTCGGTGGAGGTCTGCGCTGTCTTTTCTAGAAAAGCACTCTTAGAGTGCAGATCTCTGCCAAGGCAGATCAGTGGCCCCCCCACCCCCGATCACCACCAAAATTTAATCATTTGTTCTTTGTTCCAGTATCAAAATTTCCTGAAATTTTCATCCAAATCCATCCATAACTTTTTGAGTTATCTTGCACACAGGCAAACAGACAGACAGACAAACAGACAGACAAACCAACGCCAACAAAAACATAACCTCCTCGGCGGAGGTAACAATTGTACCTAATTACATTGAGTTATTTGTGTCTTAATGATGAGATCATAATAACAAACTTCACATATACATCCATACATTTCTCAGTTTCTTCATAATACTTCCCTGTATTTGTTAAAATTATACGTTATTCTTGAGTGACGTGAGGCTGATCTCACCTGCCTACATTTGTGAAAGGTCACCTGATGTCACCTCCAACTTTTTTTATGGGAATATGCTCTGAACCAGAGTCAGAAACCATGAGCTGATGAAGTGAGCTGCTAACTAACTCTGTGGTGCTACTTAGTGTTTCTACCATGGTTTTGTTTAGTTTGGTTTATCCTGGGTCTGGTGAGGCAGGAGGGTGGCGTTATTTCTCTTTAATTTTTCTTTTAATGTCATATAAATCCGAAGGAAAGACCGAAACAGACAGGTAGTTTGTCTGTCTTTTGTCCTGAGATGTGAATTAAAAGGAATTCACCCATAAAACAGTTCACTCCATACTGTAAAAAACTGTGTAGTGTTAGCCAGCGTTGGTCAAATGGAGGTTAAACAGTCCATTTGTTGGGGATTCTTTACAGTGGTAGGTGAATAAACACAGTGGTGTGGTGGGCATGCTCAGAACAGTGTGTGTTTGTTGGCAAATGCTCTGTAATACAGAGGAATGATAAGTACAGTATCAGACTCACTTTCATATATCTGTCAGCACAAAACCTTCAAAGTGTCTTTCCAGTATGAATATTTCTATTGGATCAAGTAATTGTTTTCCCCAGGGTACGACTCTAATGGACAGATAGTGTTCTATTGACTGATGTCTAAACCTTTTTCCATACTCCTCTAAGAGAGCCATCTGCTGTTCATAACACTTTTTTTTTTTTTTGCTGTGACTGACTGGCCCGTCCTGCTCTGTTTCTGTGTCTGAAGCTGCTGAATAACAATGGGGAGGCTGTGGAAGGGACCAACGGAGAGCTACATGAAAAGGTAAAAACTGCACTGCAGAGCAACACTATAACACCGGCACACACAGAGGTGGGTGCACACCTTATGAAAGCTCTGGAGGAAGGAATTAATGTGTCTATGATTTGAAGCCAGACCAGTGATGCCTACACATATAAAGAGGAAGCACACTCTGGAACATGTCACTGATTGTTTTGTATGTATTTTATTGTTATGATTATTATTATTTTTTTTTTACGTATGCTCATGTTATCCCTTGACATATTTGTTCATTAGAGACCATTCTTTCATGTCCGATACTGATGCTGATATTACAAATTTCAGATTTGTTTCATGCAGGTATTTACTGATCTGATACACAAGAAGAAGCCTGAGCCACAGACCATGTTGAAAAAGGCTCTAATTCCTAAATGATTGATGATCTATTTTTTTTAACCCATAAGGACCCATTATAACTTTTTTGTCTATTCCCAAATTAAATTTTCTCTATTTGTAACCTTTCTTAAGTGATTTATCACCATTTATTCTAATATTATGCTCTGTATTTTGCAGTTTTAAGTGAAAATCAGGTGTTTTCCCGTATTTAATTTACTGATCATGCAGATGTTCATCAAAGCTCAGATTAAAGTTTAGTGTTATTATAACAAAAACAGAGAAAACTCAAGAAACTGAACTGCACAAGAAAGGGAAAGGATTTTTTCACATTGTAGTGTTTGTTTTTTTTTTATCTAGTGAGTTCATCTCCTTTATCTTTAATGGAATTCCAGTTATATACAACATGAACCATAACCCATAAAGACCCAAACATCCACCATCGACCCAAACCATCTACTGATCTAAAATGTTTAATACCTGTTAATCCACTAATCCTATCAATACATGGAGGGGGATCTATGCCATTTATTACGAGGGTCTATTATAGTAAAGGGAGAGCCTTGGGCAGGAAACACATCACTTGACTGCTCACTAAACGACCAAAAACATTTTTAAAGTACACCTGAATGCAGATTATACATGGTACTCACAGGCTGTTTAATGTGTAACTCGTTTATATAAATATTATTATTTTTTACGTTATTTTATGTGACCCCTATCATCTTCTCCGTGTGAGACAGGTGTGTGTGTGTGTGTGTGTGTGTGTGTGTGTGTGTGTGGGGGGGGGGGGGGGGGGGGGGGGGGTGCACCCTAACACCCTAACACCCTCTATTGACAAGCCGCCATTTCAGGGTTCTAAGTATATGTCAATTCTAACATTACAACAGTATGATCACCACTTTCAGCCTCTTACATCAGTCAACCCAAGTTACTATGACAACAGATTCATCAATTATCTTCTCCATATATACATTTAGACGGACAGCAACGCATACTGGCCATCTTGAAGAAAAACAAAGACATCAGTATTGTATACCTTTTATGCACCAATTATGTACTATAATCAGATGGTAAAGATTTTCTACTAAAATGACAATGGTTGCTGAACATTTTTCAACCTTAAAATTAGTTCTGAAATTATAGTAGTAATTTCAAGTCATTTGTCTGTCAAAAATACAATTATTTTCTTGTTATTAATTGTCAGATTTATTAAGTTGATATATTTGACCACTACTTGTGAATCAACCCTTCAAGATTCATCACTTTTTTGTGACATTTTATAGATGTTTCAGATAGCATGAACTTAACTGCCTATCCTAGCTACTATCAGCTGAAGATACCAGTGTTTGTTATATGTTATATGTGTTATACCAGTGTTTTTCAACCAGCCTCAAATTCAAATGGGGTCCCTGAAATTTCTAGTAATTGATAAAAAATTTTTAAAAACTTACTAATAAAAAATATATGGTGAATTGAAAGAGACAATCACAATCCATAAAAGACATGATAAACTGTGAAGCTGAAACTGAGGCACTGTGGTACTGTTTATCTTTCAAATGTTCATTAAGATGCTGCATCTCTTTCATAATTCATAGTCTGAGTTCTTGTTTGTTCAGTATTAATTGTCAGCCTTGTAAATCCAAGCTGGACTGACTGTACATATCCTGACCAAGGAAAATAAAATTCTCCCTTTGTGCAGTAATCTACACCTGGCTTTTCTGCCTCCGTCCATAATAATATACATTATATAGTTTAAATGTCATCTAAAATTAACATTTATTTGCAACATAGTATAGCAAACTATTACATGATCAAAAACAAATTAATTTTAACAACAAAAAAAAAAAAGTCTCTGTATTGAATGTCTGGGGTCGCCAGAAATTTGTGATGTTAAAATGGGGTCATGATCCAAAAAAGGTTGGGAACCACTGGGTTACACCATGGACATGTTGTCAGTTCATCACAGGGCTAACATATATAAATGAACAAACATTCACTGTCACATTCACACCTATGTGAGATTTGGACAAAGTAACTTATTAAGGTGCATGTCTTTAGGTTGAACTGTATCTTGACCAAGGCTGCTTCTAATAAACATAACCTAAATTTAATGATGTCTTCAAACAAAAAGTGGAGACAAAAGGACCAGGTCATTTTATTTGGTATGACTGAAAACATTTTTCACTCAGAAAACAGTATTGACCCTGGTCTGCATTTTATTGAATGTTAAAGTAGGCTTTCACAGTGCTCTATTCATTTCAGAAGGCATTCACAGTGCACCCACTAGCATTTCAGATTACATTAGATAATAATTGCATATTCTTCTTATCATGCAACCTATGGTATTTTGTATTTTTTCTTAATATTGAAATTATTGCATCAGTGTATCCCTGATATTTAGATTCCTAGATGTGCAATAATCATAATCAACAAAGTGTAATAATCAACAGTAATCAACAGTGTGCAATAATTGCTGTAATTACCACTCAGTGTCCTCTGCACTTAATTAGGTGTGAGTGTGTGTCTTGACTGAATGGGATAGTGGCATTGGCTGTGTGTTGTTTTTACTGTTTTTACTGTTTAGGTTTTCATTGTTTTTTGGTTTTTTTTCCCCTATTTAATACTATTTAAATATTTAGCATTTCATTTTTTTTTTTTTTCACATTTGTTTAGTCAAGCAGTACCAACTCTATAAAGCACATCAGAATTTCCTTGTATGCTCTGTGTACACTGTAAAAAATGACCCTAGAATCAACACCAAAAAGTTGTAAAATTTCAACATAAAACAAGTGTAAGTGAAAATTACTTTATTTGAAAAGATTTTTGTGTTAACAATAAAATCAAGTATAGCTGTTGTTTTTACGGGAAGAATATGTTAATTAACAAAACCAGATTTGTATGTAGAAATTATGTATTTCTATTGTTTTGTGAAAATACAACTGTAAATTGAAAAACAATGTGGTGCCATTTAAATTGCAATGTTGAAATAACAGCCTATTCTCATCCTTTTTTTTTTTTTAATAAAAAAGTAAATTAAACATTTTAAACATGTACCACTGAAATCCAATGTTAAATATACATGTTTAAAATGTTAAATCTTGTTTGATGTATTTTTTTTACAGTATTGTCTGATAACCACAGTTGTCAGTTTTTGTTTTTGTTTTTTTTTCATAAAAATAACAGGATTTTTTTTTTTACAGTGTATACAATGACAATAAAAGAAGTCTTGAATCTTGATTTTGAATCTACAAATTAAATATACTGCATATTCACATTTATTCGTAGTGTTACACATGTACGACACACGATATATTTGTTCAGAAACACACAAGGACTTTTTTAAAACTCAAGAGTTAAAAGACATGCAGCTGTCTACTGTATAAAAATGTCCGGATAAATATTAGATGTTAGGAGATGGGGTTAAGCTGTGACCTGTCAAAAGTCCAAACAAATTAAGACAGTCTGTGGTCAGACTCTGTGAGAGTGTTGGATCGACCAAACACATTAGAGGTAGATGCAGAGAGAGTAGGAGAGGGAAAGAGTTCAGACGTGTTGTTTGGTCGATGTTAGCAGAGTGGCTTGTGGCTCTTATGGTGGTTTCCATAAGTCTCCTTAGCGCTATACATAAGTCTGTCAGAGCACTTTACTGACTTTCAGAGGCCCTCGGGGAGCCCACATGTATATATACCCCCACATACTTAAATTATGAGACATGAACTTTTAGCTTGAAACCCACTGAACTGAAAACCGACTGAAGTCAGAGGGACACGTATGCATAAAACATGTAACACCAGGTCATCCCATGTTCACTGCAGGATTGTTATAAAAACCCTGGAAACATCTGAGTGCTGCGCTATGATGCCCTTTTACTAAATGATGATGTTTGGTTTGTGTGCATGTATCATCTTTAAGTGCTCATTCCTTCATTCCTGTGTGTGTGCGTTTCTATGCTGTTTCTAGTCTAGACTCACTTTATTGAGAATATACTGCACTTTAATCATTTTTTTGTCCATATGTGTAATAAGTGCATGTTTTCACAGGGGATCAATGGGTGTATTCCTTCATTGTACCACTCAAGAGAAAGGAGAAGTGAAGTCATTCTGAGAGGAGGGGTCGCGTCAGAAAAAGAGGCCCTACTTCTGGGTAGGTTTTTTTTTTGTAATCAACTGTTTTTATTGGTTTTAAATTTCAATTTGCAAAAGTAAACAAACAAATTCAACATTACAATTACAAACATTACACAACAACAAGTGAACACTACACCTACACTACAAAAAAAAAAAAAAAACCTCCACACCCCCTTCCTCCACAACGTTTTACCCCTCTGTTTGGGACACAAAATTTGGAATTGAGCTTTTGACAAATAAAATAAAAATCAAATAACTGAATAAACAGAATATTAATCAGGATTACAAACAAGACATTTAGATATACCACAGATGAAAGTCTCAAAAGTCATGACTACTTCTGGGTAAGTTTTAAACAAAGTATAGCATTTTTTCAGCCAAGGATTGTGTTTAAAGTATTAAAAAAAATAGATATATCACTTTATTCCACTTAATTAGCTTAATTAGCGAATTCCAAACTATAATTTTATAATAAACACTGATATTGTGATCTATAAAGATGTCCTCTCCTTCTTCCTATTACAATATTCCCCATTTTCCCCTGAATGACATCATCTATAACACAAATAAACCAACCACATACAACATACAACAGTGGGCAATTTACTATTTACTGCTAAAATGTCATATTTATTTCCTTTCTAATATCAATATTGATACCAGTATTAATGTGTTGTGTCTGTTTTACTCAAATAATCTCAATAATAATCTCAAAATTGCACTTTTTTATCACTAAATGAGTCTGAATCAAATCAATATTAGATCAAATTGAATCATGATTAATCAATTCAGAACCTTATGGTAAATAAACTGAACTTACATAGAACATTTTATACACCTTCATAGTGCCCAAAACACTTTACACGGTCTCACATTCACACTTTTATACCAGTATACAGTACAAGGTTCAGTGTCTTACCCAAGGACACTTTGACATGTGGACAGTCGGAGCTGGGGTTCAAACCGTCAACCCTTCGGTCATTGGATGACCCGCTCTACCAACTGAGCAACAGTCACCCTTATGAACTGATTAAGGAAAATGGCCATGATACCCAGCCCTAGAAAACACAATTCTCTAAAAAAATTAATAAAATTGTTTAAATACCAAACAGTAGGGTATTATACAATCAAAAATATTAGCACAAATGAAACTACCTTAACCATAAGATCATTCAAATGGCTTGTAAAATAAAAATTCAATTTCTATCCTGTAATATACACATTTTGATATCAACCATGACATGACATATTAGCCTATAAGCTAATTAACTGATACAAATAAAGCTGAGAGATAGCTAAAAGAATGAATAACAATAATGAGCGGTTATGAAACAGAACAAGCATGTCTGCAAATGGGAACTATTAGGACTAAATCTGCCTTGCTAAATACAATAGGCTGTTATTGTATTTTCAGCCATAATGAGGGCACTTGGAGAGACAAATATTTTCTGAGGTGGTCTCAGTGGAAAAAAACAATGTTGTATGGAATCCATGGGAAACACTGACAGCAAATGAGCTGCTTCAATGCTGTTTTCATTTAGGATTCCAAGTCAGAGTTTTACCTTTCAATACACCAGACAAAAAAAAAAAAAGATGAGCAGAAGGTAACTGCATCCAAATGTATGTTATTGTGTAAAAAGAATGTTGTATACTTTAAATTTTAGATCAGGTCCATTTGCGTGCATTCCTGTTGGGGGGTTTCATCCTTAAGAATGTGATGTAAATGTAATTTGGCTGCAGTGTGAAAGGTCATAAATGTGTGAATACAGTGATCCTTCCTCTGGGCTTTTTGTTTCCAGCATTTGCTGCTTCCAAGAATCCTTCCAGTACACAGCTCCACATGAATTATGCACATAGGGGGATTATGAAATCATCGACTGGAAACTTACTGACGGTTATTAGACCAAATTTAATTTCCAAAGAAACTGATGCTTGATGCAGGAATGCCTCTAAATTGATTCCTTTGAATTTCAAGTGTTGAGTGACTTAGAATAGCATTAAGAATAACTGAGCACACATAGTAGATTCACTGAAATGTATAATAGAACACTCATTTTTGCTTATACTACTGCCGTGATGATTCCTCCCTCAAAAACACACATTTCAACCAGACCCACTGAACCAGACTGACACATCCCACCACAGAGGAGACTGAAACATAAACCACCTAAACCCTGCTGACTCTGCTTGCCTTTCTCTGTCCTTTCCTCTCTCGCCGGCTGACTAAATCCTCCTCCCGCCTGTCTCATTTCTTCCTCCTATCTTCTTTCACCCTCACAAAGATGCATCTCCCTCTGTGCGGGGCCTACAGTGCCCGCTGACTGAATTAATTTCAGCTGCTTTTGTTTCTCCCTGTCACATAAATCCACTTTTTATACAGCGTGCGCAGCCGTATGGGAAAAGACACATGCGGACGGTGGGTCTGGCGTGTCGAGATCGTACAGAGGCTTTGTCCAGAGCAGAGCAGAGCAGAGCGGGGGGAAGCGGCGGTACATTTATCTCTCTTAGTGGCTCAGAGAAAATCCAAATATGAAGGAGAGTGGAGGCAAGGCTCTCTATCATCCACCACAGCTGCCTCTAATCTACAGATACTGAGATTGACCAAAATAATAAAAACACACATCTGCCTCATTTTTAAAAACAAGAATAGGGTGGTAAACACATGGATTTTCACTGCGCTGTAGTGTTTTCATAAGATATCACAAATGAGGATGACTGATGCATTAATGCACACACAGCCTGTGTTCGAACTATAGGGGGTGAATGAGTGTATTATTGAAAAGTCAATATTATGATGAGATTTTTGAGCAGGAAAAAGCTAATAACCAGTTAATTTACCATTATGGTCCAACTGCACTTCCTCCCTGGGAAAAAAAAAATCAATACAACAAGAAATGAACTATATTTAACCTTCTGGAATCATTCATAAACATGAAGCCACTTTTATGAAAAGAAATGAAGTAATGGCATCCCATTATGAGGACTATGACTTGTGTTTATTAGTACCTCCTACTACACTCATTTCTGTAAATAATGAATAACTGAGCCACTGAATTATACACACAACATAAAGTGTAAAGTTATGCACCCTAAATATCCTATTTTATGCTACACATCCATGTTGGAGTGTGTGGTAAATACAATAAATTGTTGAATAAAAGGATCAACCTCCCCCACACCTACACACACACACATACACACACACACACACTTGAAGACTCTGATTGTCTCACACTATGTAAAGTATCTTATTAAATAGTTCCTTTACTTGTTTACAAGACTAACACTTTGTTATCTCTAACCTAATAATAATAGGTAACTTGTTAATGGGAGAATTGTTTGCCTGTGTCCATTTATGTGAGAATGTGATTTATGCACCAGATTCATGTTCTTCATCAGTTAAAATAATTATTACACATACAAACATTGCACACTGAGTCCAATGAATTAATAATTTGAAGTTTGAAGTTTTTTACACCCTGAAGGGGAGGCAAGGGGTATTGTTTTTGGTATGGTTTGTTTCTTTGTTAACACTCTAGCAGCAAAACTATTGGTTGAATTCATACCAAATTGGGTTTATAGATTGCCAATGACCAAGAATAGATCTGATTACATTTTGGGAACAGTAGGTCAAAGTTCAAATTTTTTAATGATTTTTTTTTTCTAATTTCCCATTAACTTATAATGGGAAAAATTTCAAATGTCTGGCAGCAAAATGTTTGGTTGAATTCATACCAAACTGGGTTTATAGATTGCCAGGGACACAGAACAGATGTGGTTACATCTTGGGAAAAGTAGGTGAAAGTTCAAATTTTTAATGAATTTTTTTCATCTTTTTTTTCTTGCCATTTACTTATAATGGGCAAAATTTCAAATGTCTATAAAAACATCAATTTTGTTTCAATTTACTTCAAACTTGGCATATATACTGTATATAGAGGCAATTATATGTGCTGACATCACCACATGCATAGACATGATGACATCAGCTGGATTGATGCCAAAATAAGCATTGCAAGGGGTGGGGTTTGTTGTGCCTGGCACCACTTGTTGTTTTATTTTTTTAAATGAACAGTGCATATTAATAAACACAGTTTGTGCCAATATGTAAGATTATAGCCAAGGCTAATTTCCATCTTTAGCCCCTACATAAAACAACATAGTTAACATAAAACAGTACAATCCAGTGTACTCATTCAACAGACAAATAAAACACATTATACATTTATGCTACATTGTACACAACATATATACACACACACAATTTCAGAGTGCCAGATGACTTTATATGAGATTGTGGAGGCAGGTTTGATTGTCCAATAACCATGATTTTAGATATTTAGTGAATGAGCTGAGGGTGGGCAGGTCACGGATAACAGCTGGTAATGTGTTTCAAGTTTGAGAGGCACGGTATGAAAACACAGCCTGGAATTATACAGTCACCTCAGGAACTAGCCCTGGTTGATCTGTTTTGGGTTATCTGTACAAATTCCTGTAGTGGGGCAGGGGCTAACCCACAAAGGATTTTAAAGACCAGGATACAGTCTGCATATTTAATCCCATTTTCCCAGCTCCCATTGGTGTGTTTGTGTTGTGTGTTGGACTTTCAGTCACTCGTCATCGTAGATTTCCTTAATACATTATGTAGATTAATACACATATAGATTAATAGATTATATTTATTTTAGCCTAAAACCAAACCTGAATTTAAGTTAATATACAAAGCACCAAAACACAACAGTAAATGTGCAAACAGCAGCGAAATTGACCTTAAAGAGCTGAAGCTGTAATTTTATTAGTCTCATTAGGTAAAAATTCCAGAATTTTCTTTTGGTGTGTTTAAGCAGTCTGAGAGGACATGAGACATCTGCATCTTGAATGTGTTTAAAAGCTGTACAAATTCTACATGTTTTGTCTAATCTCAGGTGTTTTCATACAAGTAGGAGGGTGTAATATGTGATTGACAGCTGTAGTTACCCACCACTGATCAGATTCTATCCAACTCTAATGCTCGGTTCCAGGTCTCAACATGGAAAAACAACATCAGGTTCATCTATGTTTAGATTTAGTCTTTTGTTTTGGACTAGGAAGACTGCAGATGATATGTACTTTCACATTCTGATGTTTTATCCTCTTATTTCTGCTCCTGCAGCAGTAACTTTATTCATAGCTCAGGAAATTAATCAATCAAATCTGACCTGAATATCAAACTAGCCATAAAAATCTAGGCAGGATAATTTTCTGAACCATTATTTTCCTTTTAAGTCTGTCATTCCCTTTTAAAAGCTTGCTATTTACCATCTATCTTAGCAGGGTGATTCATATGATTTTCAGGCATTGCCAAGATGTTACCATTAACATTTTGTCTTTAAAAACATTACCTCATCTTTAATAATATTTAATTTACCGTATAAAGCTTTTCAAAGTGCTTTACAGCAAATTGGGAAATAAACTGAAGTTAG
Organism: Sphaeramia orbicularis; assembly: GCF_902148855.1. NCBI lineage: Eukaryota > Metazoa > Chordata > Actinopteri > Kurtiformes > Apogonidae > Sphaeramia > Sphaeramia orbicularis. The sequence continues at coordinate 44,340,957 of NC_043977.1, forward strand.
TACAAGACAAGAAAATGACACCACAAATGATACAATTAGATAATTAAAGCATTCTCTGCCAAATAAAATAAGCTACAAGGAGGCAGTAAGATTGTTGAGACTTCAAGGGTGGACAGTTACCAACACCAAACATCCCAGTGTGTCCAGTTCAACCCCCATCATGTTCTATCTATGCTCCACTTTTCCATTGCTCTGGGTTTAATGCAACAGGACAATGACTATGCTTTAGGAAGGGTGTAAATAGGATTTACTACAAACATCATATTGATTTTAGAGGCATGCTAGAAGCAATCTTGAAAATGAGGTGGGGGTCGGGCTGGGAGGAGGGTCTGTATATTGAGTAGTGAAATTAAAATTAAAGGTTCCGTTTCCCCTGGGGAAAAAGGCTGGAAACTCTGATTTATGTGTTTGATCAAGCTAAAATGCCAAACATTTGCTGTTCTCTGTTTTATATGTCAGCAAATTAAATATAAACATAATTATTTCAACCAAAAAAACTGAAAAAAAAATCTAAACAAATAGCCTAAAGTGGCAATTCTGATTACCTGGGTAACTAACTAGCTAACATCAACTAAACAAGCATAGCTACTCATTTCTAAGAATGTTTAAGGTTCAAGGTGACTTTATTAATACCCATAGGTAGATTTGTTCTGCAGTCTGGAGAGGAGAGGGCATCACAAAAAACATTAAAACCAGGGGACAGATTAAAAACATCACAGACAAAAGACATGGACATGGTACTACCAGCCGTTCGCTGATCATGGTTATAACAGACTAGAAATAAACAGATAAAAAACAGACTACAATAAATAAAAGTCATTAAATATCTCTAAAAATGCCAATATAAAACCTGTGAAAAGCATGATAAAAACATCATGATACAATAATATAATACAAGGGACAATAGATTAAATAAATGATAATTAAGTTAAGACCACATTGAAATAAGACAGAACCCAAGAATTAAAATAAAGCTAAGTGCATCAAGACTTATTTAATCCTATCTATGGGGATCGACTCACTTTCTCCTCTATTTTTAATTGATTTCTGCACAGTGGTATTATTGTGATGCAAGAAATAGGCAGTAAAAATGGTGTGTTTATGGCATCCTGCAGTGTTTCTACATGGACAATATACGTCAGTGTTACATTTGGAATTCAAAGACACACATAGACCCCTCCAGTCCTCTTCTGGTTGCACTGTTCCATGTGAGCAGGCCTGGTGGAAGGAATTGAATTAGGCCTGTCTGTAATTGCCAGCGTTTCGCTACATAAATCAGGGAAATAAATATTGGCTGTGCTGGGTCCTCTGGAGGACGCCACTCTTCCTTCACTCCCCCCTCTGCCCCATTCTCCCTCCTCCCCTCCCCTCCCCTCCCCTCCCCCCTCCCTCTGCATGACTGCCTACCTTTTGCAGGACCTCTCAGAAGTAATCAACTCAAGAGCTGTTTCTGCTCCAGCCAGCATTTTTTATGGAGTCGTGCTGCCGTTTGTTTATTGTGCAGCACTTCATGAGGATGCAGATTGGCTTCTCTGCTGGAGCCTGATGTACCTTTACAAACTAATAACCATTCTCCTGGATCCTACCTCACTTGGCAGCACTCTCTGTCTTTGTCTCCCTGGCCTTCTAACAAGCACTTAAAGCACTCATGAACACAGATAAAGAAAAAAAAAACAGCATCAAAAGCATATTAATTCTAATTCACTCAGACATAATAAATGCCTTGAAAATTAGTCTAATTATTTAAAACTCACTTAAATACACAAACAGGTCAAAAAGAATTGTTGATGTGAATTTGTCACAGATCCCAGGTTTATTTCAAGTCTTTGGTCACCTTCTCACTACACATTTGTCTCATGACATTGTCTTCCCTCTCTGCAGGTGTCATATCGACCTTCCTCCACGTGCATCCATTTGGGGCTAACCTTGAATATCTGTGGTCATACATACAGAGACTGGACTCCAAGGTAAACAGAGATTGATGGACACACTTTTGTATTTAATGATAACCCGAACAACAACAACAACAACAACACAACCTGCTGAAACAGTGTCATTAGCCACTGAAGGACATAACAGACCAGAAGAACAGATGATACTAGTGTTTAAATATAAATGACACATAATGTTTTGTTTTAACAGAATCACTAGTGTGCTGCTATTTTAATTCACTACAATTTTATCAATATATACAATATCACACAGCAGAAATTGGTCTCAAAGGACTTCACCATCTTAACAATATATAACTCCCTCTGTCCTTAGATCAGTGTTTTTCAACGTTGGGGTTGGAACCCCATGTGGGGTCGCCTGGAATTCAAATGGGGTCGCCTGAAATTTCAAGTAATTGATTAAAAAAAAAAAACAGAGAGAGATAGAGAGAGACAATCCCAATCCATAAAAGACATGACAAACTGTGAAGCTGAAACTGAAGCACTGTGGTACTGTATATCTTTCAAATGTTCATTGTGGTCGGTTTCAGATGCTGCAGCTCTTTCATAATTCATAGTTTGAGTTATTGTTTGTTCAGTATTAATTGTCAGCCTTGTAAATCCAAGCTGGACTGACTGTACATATCCTGACCAAGGAAAATAAAATTCTCACTTTGTGCAGTAATCTACACCTGGCTTTTCTGCCTCCGTCCATAATAATATACATTGTATAGACTAAATGTCTTGTAATATTAATGTTTATTTGCAACATAGTATAGCAAACTATTACATGATCAAAAACAAATTAGTTTTAGCAAAAAATGTCTCTATTTTGAATGTCTGGGGTCGCCAGAAATTTGTGATGTTAAAATGGAGTCAAAAAAAGTTGGGAACCACTGGAGATGTGGGTGTCATGATGATATCTGAGTTAGCCAAAGATACCAGTTACATTTGGAACAGTCTGCAAACTTCATTTTAAAAAAATACTCAAAATATAAGCATTTACTAATATTTAAACCTACCCAAGATCATTTCCAAACCATAACCAAGGGGATTTCATTACCAAAACTTAAACAGCAAGATGTGCATCCAAGGGGTCAGGATGCAAATGTTGATGTCTGGCAATTGGCCAAGATTTTTCATGTCCACCATCCACCTTTCTTCCCAAATTAATGTTCATTTGGATGAAAGCATGAATTGGAGTCCCAAGGTCTTGGGCCAAGGGCACCATGACCTCACACAAAGCACAACATACATAACTGCTGGTAACTGAGAATGGCACAAATGTGTTATGATGCACAGATAGTAGATGAATCTGAACTTAGTTCTTGTTTCATGGTTTATTGTATTATTTGGTATACTTGTGATAAATCATTAACAGCTGTATAGAAATATGTTTTGTCACTCAGCAAGTTGTCAGTATGTACAGTATGTATGAATACAGTTAAAACAATTACAGTAAGTCTATTCTTGTACAAAATACTACTTAAAAGCTTAGTTTGGAGCTGTAGTTGGAAAAAAAACTGCTTATTATTAAAAGCACTAGGAGGACACTCAAGTAAAGCTTTGATTTTAACAATATTGTAAAAAAAAAAAAAAAAAGTTCTCTGTGTTTTTCTCCGTTTTTCCATTAACCTTTGTTAAGGTTAGAGGACTTTTGTCATTTATTCACAGTGATAGAAATTGATTGGTTGTGGGGAAAGGAAATACCATAATTTCCGGTCTATAACCCGCTACTTTTTTCTACATGCTGTGAACCCGCGGCTCAAAAATGATGCAGCTAATTTATGTTTTCCGGGCTAACGATCGATCCAGCTGTCAAAGAAGGAAATAGAGCTGCTGCATGTAAGCTTGGCATCAATGAATCGATCTGTGAGACATTGGAGTTGGGGTGGGTGTGGTTCATAGTCAGGTGCAGCCAATATTCCGGAAAGTACGGTAACATAACTTTTGGTTACAAATGGGAAACAGTTCACTTGATTGCAATCTGCATCTTCACTACTAGAGGTCCCTAAATGTCACACAGTGAACTTGTAATAAGAGCCAGTTGATCCTCATCAATGAACTCTTGAACTCTTTCCTCTTCCTGGTTGTTTTCCTCTTCCTGTGTCAGGTGACGGCAGTGGAGTTGGAGCGTCTGATGGTCCGTCTGCCCACCATGTTCAGACAAGAGCTGAGCGGCGTCGGTGCCACTCTGGAGAAAAGATGGAAATTCTGTGGTTTCGACAGCCTCGGCTCAGCGTGACACCTGCAGAACGCGCACACAAACACAGGGAAAACACATCAACCCGAACAAATACACACATCAAACCTTTAATATGTGTGTGCGCGTTCTCCCATTCTGAGTCGGATTCATAGCGGAGCGTCAGATGATGATGTTCAGTCGAGCAGGCACTGGAAAATGTGGAAGAGACAGTGTAGATTTCTCCAAAGAAGAAATCTCCAAACACAAAGTACATCCTGATGTCGAATCAAGCTGAAATAATTGAAATGGACAGGTTGGTTTCACCTGAACTTCACTGCGGATATTTACCTGAGGAGAACCACCACGCAGATCTGAGAACACTCTTTCTGTTTGTTTATGTTGAGCAGTTTTCTAAACCTGAATATTTTGTCTTTTACCTGAATCATGGTCCCTGGTTGTCTAATCATTGATCCACCTGAAGCATAAAATACCCAGTCCTATAGCCAGAGTAAAAAGAAATCGACCCAAAAACAAAACAAAGATGTTGTTCATTGGCAAATAGAACCATGTACATTATCTGGAAATGTTAGATTATAGAGTTTCTACTGGAAAAAAACAAATTTTACTCCCTTAGGCAGGGCTTCTTGTGGTTTGATGGGAGCACAGATTGATCACATCTTCCCTTTGTCACTATTCTCTGAGATTTTTGTTCATCCAGATGGTAACAATTTTCACACCAACTCTGAATTGTTGTCTCTCAGTGTTCAACAGATCTCTTACACATTTATTCTATTTCCATGAACCCAAAAACCTAGTGCTGGTTCAGTATTCATGGTGTTTTTATGTAGCTCTTTATGCATAATTAAATCTCTGCATTTGGTGAACAGTTTAGTTATGAGTAACAACAATGTAAGAGCAATGTAAGTTACTGTCAGAAGCAATCCAACATGAGCCAGTAATTTATGACTCAAGTAGATGCGGAGTTCAACAAAGGTCATTAGGTTCATTCATTCACATCTAGTTGCTGATGGGTTGAATAAGTGAACTCCTGCGGCTGCTGCTATATTGACTGTGACTCTCTGCTCTATGCTCTGACCAAGAAAAGTTGCTAGTTTTTTTGTTGTTCAGCTTTTTTGGACGGGAAAAAGCACATACAAGTTAATAAATAAAGCAAGAAAATCCACAAGTTGGCAACATAACTCCGCAGAAAACTTTACCTAAGCACGCATAGCTTCTTATTTCCAATTCTACCAACTCACTTTACTCATTTCATCCACTGAACAGTAACTGCTGTGTCTTAAGTGTAACACTGCTGACAACTTGATGTTAGTTTCAAACAGACCTGGATCCTACACAGTAAGCTACCATTCAGGTTTAGCTCACCCATGATACACCACAGTTTTAGTTCTGCCTTATCGCATAAATATGGTTAATTCCGGTTCCAAAAGCAAAGTTGGTGATGAATTCCTGGCTTCAAAATAATGGCCCAAAAACAAATGGGTGATTTTATGGTAGCTCCATCCATGCCTTAAATGCAGCAGGATTTAATATTCATGAAAAACAAAATAGCAGTCATCGTTATGCTCAGTGTTGCCAACTCCTCAATAAGGAAAGTAGCTAGTGGCTGTCTGAAAATAATTAGAACTTACTAAATAATGTCATCAATCAATTTGCATAATAGGAAGTGTGCATAATGAACAATGTATAGGAAATAACATGTTAGAGACAAAATGTGAGTGTAAAAACAGCCTAAATATGTTTAGAACTACAAAAGAACTATACTCTGTCAATTCTTGTGTTATTTAATATCACATGTCCAACCCTCCTCCTTTATCCAGGTTACAGTGACTCAAAATAGACGCTCTGGCAGAGTGACTAAAGCTGCGTTTCCACTACATGGTATCAGGTCGACTCAACTCGACTGAGACACCAGGTACTATTCCTGGAGGCTGTTTCCATTACAGGATAGTACTGACTTTAGAGTACCTAGTCGTCATAGTGATGCTTTTTAATTTCTTCAGCTTCCCCTGACATTGCATGAAGCCCTTCGGTAACCGTGTGCTGTCTTGCTCTGACAGTTGCTGATAAACTCGCTCGTTGTGTGTTGCCCCGTCAAGCTCACGCTGAATCTTTTCATCAGCCACAATGACAGAAATGTCTGAACCTCTTGGGCTGTTATCATGGATGTATTAACTGTAAACTTCTGAATCTGGTTTGTTAAAAATGGTGTGTCGCGCACTGGTGATTGGTGACGTAGAGACAACTCTCTGACCAGTCAGTGGTCTGCAGTGTTTACACATCACATTTTAGTATCTCTTCACCCCTTTTGGAACCTCAGCCAAGCAGATACCAAAAAAAAAAATACTACCGGGTACCAGATTCCAGGTACTTTTACGAAATGGAAACATAAAAAAGCCAAGTCGAGCTGGTACCATGTGGTGGAAACGTGGCTTTAGGCTATCAGTTTGATTGTTTGTTTAGGTTTTAGTGTACTTTTCTTAAGTTTAGTTTGATTTTTACCATTATGGTCCACTTAGGGACCTAAAAAAAGTCACAGTAAATCATGAACGTTTTTAACCATAACATTTTATTTTCATTCTACATTAACAATCTAAATGGACCAAAAAGAGACAATACAGAAAGCTGTCAGTGGCAGTGGGAGTGATTTATATTCAGTGCAGTGATTTGTTTTAGACGAAGAACGATACGTGCTTTTACATCAGTCTTCAAAAGTCTCCAGTGACACCAGAAAAAGTTGCTAGATTTGTCAGTAGTTGCCTTTTTGATAAAGAGTCACTATATAGGGGTCTGAAAAATCGTTGCAACAAAGTGGCTAAGTTGTCAACACTGACTTCTGCAGCTCGGCAGACAGACTAAATGTTTTTCTGACTGTGACAGAGACAATGATTTGGTGTCATTTAGAAGGAAAATGCCTGCATTTTTCAAAAGTTGGAAAAAGTTTCCAAACAAATTTTAAAAGTAGCTAAAGTAGTTCCTAGTTTGGTCTGAAAAGTTGTTAAATCTAGTAACAAAACTGGTGATAAAGGAGTGATATTTTGCTTTTTTAAATGGAATTATGCATTTTAAAACATTCCTCAGTGGTCTACATAAACTGTAAATGCTATGCTTGGGTCTGAATTCTTCATTAATTCAACTCCACAGGTCCATCTTCAACCCTATTTCTGAGTAATGACACCAGAAAGGTCGATTTGAGCGCTGGCCCTTTAAATGCACATGAGCCACTTCATGCCCCACCCCCTCCAGGTTGTTGGCTGTGCTGCTCTGTCCTTTTCAACCAACAACTGAACATTTTAGGGAATTTGCATGAAGTTTGGACATATTTTCAGTTTTTAGTACCTGCTACTGCTGGCAAACAATTATGGAATACTTGGAAGAATGTTCATCAGAAGTCTTGACCTTATATGTGCAAATGTCGTGACGTAACTAGTTATAGACGTAACAAATTAAGAAGGAATTAAAACAGGTTGTAGAAATCCACTCAATTTTTGCCAGAATGAATATAAAGATAGCTTTGCAGCACCTGGAGGGTTCAAATTCAAATTTTATGAACTATTAGGGTCCAAATACACAAATAAATGTACCAAAGACTAATAAAAGTGTGTTTAGCAAAATATGACCCCTTTAATTTGGTGTCAGTGGCTATGCTTGCTTAGGTACTAGTAACTGACCAGCTATTTGTCAATATTCCATTGTTACTTGACAGAACATTTTCCACAGACAACTATATCTTTTCATATATATACAAAAGCTTTGGTCTTCTGTTGATGCTTTACTGTCGTTGTAGTTCCAATAATCCTTCCCTCAGCCTCTGTCTTATGCAGTTCTTGGTTCTCCAACAATGTTTTGATTGTTCTGGAAAACAAACCAGCCACGGAACTGCCTTGATAGAAAACAAGTAACTGAGTAAAATGTGTACATAGTCAGTGCAGCTGTCAAGCAGTGATGATCATGTGAACAGGAACAGTTTCATCAGATTATACTGCAGCAGCAACATTATGTCTATAAAATCTATCACTGATGCCTATATTTTCATGCACATATACAGAGAAAATGACATTTCTATTTTGGTAACTCCAATAGGATCTCATTCATAATTAATAAACACAGAATCAATGAGACATATAAACATAGATCCATAGATTGAGCTCTTTGTTTGATTTTTACAGGTTAACAAAAACAGTTAATGATTAGTGGTGTTTTGGAGTTGGTGTGTAAATGCAACCTAAATCTTGTGTAAATTTTTTAATATTTATTTTTTTGCCACATTTTTAACGTACATCTTTATAGCAATCAGAAAATCCCAATGTGGAAATGCCACGGGCCTGTTGCAAACATTTGCTTTGTCTTCCTGCAGAAGACTGAGACCCAGATTTGAACATTCTGTATGAGACTGACAGAAACACAGAGAGAACAAGCGAGTTTTGCTCAAAAGGATGTGAGTGGGAGGAGTTAATTCGTTCATTCTGCTTAATTTATTTCATTATACTGTACGAAGCTGTTCCCCGAGGGCAGCAGACGAAAACATGCTGTATTTAAATATGATGACCTGTAAAAAGATTATGATGATGGTTCTGTCTTCTGTTTTTTCAAATATATTTCTCACTGTTAATAACAGTTTATATCTCCCAATTTTTTTTCTGGTGAATGTTTGAGAGGTGTGTGAGGGAATATGAACCAAGAGGAGACGCCGCAGGCCGGTGTTGTTTTGTTGGTCTCAGCTTTACGTTGTCATTATGGGGATTCCTGAAGATGGTGTAAAATTAGAAACTAAAGTGAAGTAATGTTATATTGAAGTTCCACTGGTTTCATGTCAGCAGGATGATGATGGTGCAATTCCTCCTTATGTCTGCATGAATCCAGCCAACAGGATGATGCAAAAGGCAGCTCACACCCACGATCTGATGTAACACAGCCGTAACACACACATCTGTTGAATATTTGAACGTTTTTGGAGGGTTTTTTTAGTGTGTCCCTGCCCAACAAATTCATTATCCAGGATCCGAAAAAAGGCTTCCAATAGAAAATATCTCAGTTGCTAATGTTGAAAAATTCATGTTGTTTGGATGGAAATATCATTGTGGTGCAAGTTTGTGGTCTCTAATAATAGAGTCTACCCCACATCCTAATTAGGGGGAGATCACAGTGAATGCAAAGGCCCAATCCCATTTCACCCCTTGGAACTCCCCCTTACCCTTACCCCTCCGTTTTTCTCCATTCACGTGAAGGGGGTAGGGGTGTCCCAATTCTCGATGAGTTGGAGGGGGATGGCTGTTTGGCCCTCGAAACTGAGATTTTCAGGACAACACTACAAATGGAGGGGTATGAGAAATCTCCCATAATTCTGTTTGAAGCAAGATGGAGATAAACACAGCAAAAAAGTGCAGCAGTGTGACAAAAGAAACACACTAATGTACAGAATTTTTTCGTAAACAACTTAATCATTTGTTGTTTGTCTCTATATGTCAGCCCTGCAATGAGCTGGTGACATGTCCAGGGTGTACCCCGCCTTTGCCCATAAGTAGCTGGGATAGGCTCCAGCAACCCCCATGACCCTAGTGAGGATGAAGTGGGTTCAGAAAATGAATGAATGAACTTAATCATTTGATCATCCATTTAATGCTGTTTCAATGTGTTATAGACTGCATTTCTGCAGTTTACGGTTGATAGCCGCAAAAAGATTGCCAAAGCCCACGCAACAGAGATGGTTACAACTGCTGACGGCATGGGGAATTCTTTCGGAAACAAAGTTGTCACATCTGTTTATAGCGGCATCGATGACTGCTGATGACCTAACAGGTCTGGAAGGGTTGTCTCATTCCATATGGGAATGTTTCAACCCCTAGGGGTTGTACCAAGTGCAAGGGCCAAGAGGGAGGGGTAAGGGGGAGGGTCAAGGGGTGAATTGGGATTGAGCCAAAGTGAGTTTTAGAGTCACAATAATTGTGTATTGATTGTAGTTCTGACAGTTGAGCAGGTCTCATAAAAACCATCCATTTCCAACCAACTGGTTTGGACCAATAAGAAGACTGCAACATGTACGGAGGTAATACGAGAAATAAACCTATTAGATGGAAACAGCAATTAAACATGTACTTGACAACGGCCTTTAACCTAAGTCACCTGATGAACTGTTAGTATGATATGTGATCTTTTGAAATAGCTAGCAATGAAAATTCACTACAGGTAACCTTCAAAGTTGACAAAAGTGATGGATGGAAAACAGAGGCGATTTCTCATAGACTGCAAGGGAAGCCCAGCTTCCCCTAAAATTACGAAAATTAAATGGTTAAATATGTTCAGTTGTGTTGACATTTCATTGACTGCAAATGTGTTAGAACACGTTCATCTCAAAGACGAGTTCGTTCAGAATCAGCTTTATCACAAATCAACAGACGCGATGTTGTTCACTTCTCATACATTCCTGTTGCGCTGTTTTCTCATACGATCTCTGCTCAGTGCATTTGCTCGTAGACACTCAGCGTCCATGCACTTCAATGGGACTGAGTGGAACAGTTTTTTTCATTGCCTCAAAACTGGACGGTAATTGAATAAATGCCACGATGTTGTTCCGATGATGCTCAGCGTCTCAGGGAGTGAATGGAGCTGTGGGCGGAGCTCGGCTGGGCTGGACACTGGGCTTCCATGTGCTGATTGGAGGATCATTCGAAAGGCTGAATCCTGTTTGATTGACAGCTATTTTGAGATCTACTCCTTCACCTGACACAGTTCAGTTTAATACCATCGTGCATTCTGCTGTGAAATCAAGAGAGAAACCACTACCAAATTACTTGTTCATTTCTTGCACTGTAAAACACACTCATTGTACGTCCTTGTTTCAATTTAACATAATTTCAACGTTTTCTTGTTTACTTGGTACGATAAGGTCACTGACCATTTTCTTAAAAAGGAACGGAGGGCCGAATTTATGTTTAAATAACTTGACTTTTTTTTTTTTTTTTTTTTAATGTAAGCCGACAATGAGCTTCCCCTCTCTGAAAGACGAGCAGCCGCCACTGATGGAAAAACACTTTAGCCGTTTCTATCAAAATTTGGTCCAAATTTGCAATACAATTTTTGGAAGGAAACCTGGCAAGAGTTGGGAGGTTTGATCGCAGGCTCATTCCTTTAACTGTCCACAGGCAAAACTTTATACCTCAAGGGTTTGGTAGAAAGGTGCTTCATGCTGTTCACCAGAATCCACTGACCTTTCCATGTTAAAATGTGAGGTCATTTAAATAAAGATGATCTAAGTAAAGAGGGAACATCCCAAACTTGGCAATTTCATCACTGAAAAAACATAACAGCTAACATGCAGCTAATTAGCTTAAAGTTTGATCATGTGCAACATTCTGAGCTCTCTCAACGTTCTCCTAATGTTTCTTAATGCTTTAGATGAGTAGATTTCTCAGCCACGATTCCTGACACGCTCAGTGAATTTGGCACCTTTTTAATCTTTCAATGAGCTTAAGACGAAAACAGACATAAAAGTGCATGTGTGATCAGCTACACAACACTTGTGAATGTCATTTGTTTCTCATCTTGCTTCACAAAACAGTTTTGTTCATTTAAAGTTTTATCGAGCCATCCTCCGAACATGCTGTGATAAGATGTTAAAGATCATTATAATGGCCATCTGTTGTTATGATGGGTTCTATTATTGGTTTATTATTAAAACCAAAGTTGTCTCCTCTGTGAACTGAGCCATTCCACCCATAGGACTCCAGTCTGCTTTTGAAGACTCCAAGGCCGGGACATGTTTATCTTCAGAGTTTGGAATCGTCTTTGATCCAGTCACCTAAAAATGCACCACTCTGCCTTACACGACACACATTAGCATTTGGATTACTTTGTAATACTGTGTGATACCTTAGATATATTTGCTTCAGCAAGCTAATAGAACAATGGTGTCACACAGGTCATACTCCTTTTTTTATTTTCACACAGCATTAATTTATTTATTTTTACTTTTTTAACCCATAAAGATGAAACGGCCTCTGTGGCCAAAAGCATCTACTGATCTGAAATGTCTAATAACATCTGTTCCACTAATCTTATCAATACATGAAAATAATCAGTGTAAAATACAGTTTGTCGTCTTTTCATGGTCATCAGATATGACCCATTTGGACGTTCAGAGGCTCAGTAGTGAATGTGAAAACACCATCATCTTCTGCAACATTGATATACCCATGAAAACCCCTGCAGTTTGATGAATGCAAAGGTTGTAAATGCTTGCTTATAATGTTCAGTTATTGATATTTCGCTGAAAATGGTCACTTTTTCTTCAGTATTCTCTAATTTGATATAATAACATTTGAATTTACTCTGAGCTTTAATGAACATCTACATGATCATTGAATTAAATATAGGAAAATAGACAATTTACACTGAAAAATGCAAAAAGAAAGAAAGAAAGAAAGAAAGAAAGAAAGAAACAGAAGATAATAGTCTCATAAACAGTGACAAATCACTTATGAAAAGTTTAAATGAAGAGAAAACAATCATTTGGCACTTGTCATAAAAGTAGCACCAGGTCTTTATGGGTTAATGTGTTCCAGGCTCTGACTGTTGATTCTGATACTGAACTGAAATGAGGTGAAAGCAGTTACTCCGTGTAAGGTCACAACAAATTACACACTCACATTTAGTGGTAAATGGCTGTTGTCAGTGCTTCCAATTTGTTATATTCTGTCTGTAGGGCGTTTGCACCAAAAAAGGTAAGTAAAACAAACACAATGGTGATATACGCAGTGGTACGGCCAAACATCTGGATGGGCAGTTAGAGTTGGTTGTGTGGAGCGAATCAAATGGCAACCTCTAGGGATGAAAAGTGAAGCCAAGGTGAAGTTTCAAAATCTTCAGAGAAGTGGTTGTCCACTGTATGTGCACCATATTAAAATACAGCACAAATAAACTGGTTTACAGCCTCAAGTCCATGAGAAGGGGACAAGGACCTCGGCTCAAAAATAAAGCCAGTGTATAAATATCTGTTAGTACAGCTGGGGATTTCTCCAAATAGCTTACAGTGAACTTCCCTCTAGAAATACCAAGTGAATTTATTTATTTATTTATTTATTTATTTATTTATTTATTTTCCTGATTTCTCTGATCCTCTATGATCCTAGGACTTCAGGTCATGAACATATGGGAAAAACAACCTACACAGACCACTTCCCCCACAGGTTTATAAGTCCACTTTCCCTCACCATCAATTACAACTGAAGAAGTCTCTTGGATGAGAGATGAAATATTTTCAAAATAGCTAAATTAGTCCAGTTACACCTAGAAGAACTGCCAGGAAAAATGTTTTCCCCAGGAGTCATTGTGGTTTTATTGATTTTATTTGGTACATTAAATAAGGGATTTGATGGTACATCTTCACATTTTTCCACTGTTAATCAGATCTAATACATAATATAAGGACATAAGGCAGGGTACTGTGAATAAAAGTTTGATACCAGCACTGTTACTGAAAGCTTGGCTTTTATACTGATTACTAAAAATTTTCCATTTTGACAAAAATCAAACATTTCACACTATAGTGAAAATCCCCAGGTTAAGTTTATAACTATTTGGCATTTTAACACCATTACAAAAATCAAAGTTGGATGACAGTTATCCTCACATTCAGACAAAAACACCACACACACTGTGGCTGTGGCTGGATGTCAGAGTATGTTCATCAAACTGACTGAAAAGTAACATTAGTAATGTAAATCAGTGGAGGCCAGTTAAAGTGGTTACCATAGAAACAGCACTACATCACACTACATACCTGGTGCACACTTGTATACACACTGATATAATGAGTCTACTGTGTGTTAGTTTGTGCAGCCTAGTCTCAGGTGAATTAGAATAATCCCAATAGTGAATTGAACTTCACAGTTTTCATACATTTATCATGCTGGTTTTATTAATGTAAAATGTCATAATCCTATTATGAGACACTTTTCCCATAATTACTCATGCAGAAGCAACCAAGGGTGCTCCTTACATCTCATAACATATAATTTTCAAAGTGTTTCTTCAATTATGGCTAATCCTTCATTTGATTTGACCTTATTTCTGATTAATTGATTAAAACACCGACAAATTAAAAGAGAATTTTTGCATTTACATGTTTATTTGATAATGTTGTATTCTGGGGGCAGCTGTCAGCAGCAATAATAGCTTCTATTAGTTTGTTTTATTAATGTCTTGTCTGGGTGCTAAGTGTAACATCCCCACTGCTGCTGTTTGTCCATGAGCATAAGCAGCAGACTGTAAGATTTCACACGGCTGCTGCTGTTTCCTCGGGGCCTGACAGAAGAGAGAAACCAATTCCACAATTTGGGGCAGTGCTTTACTATTTATACACCACTCCTGAACAGGGAACATGCATAATCATACACACTGGCCTGTGTGAAAGAGGAAGGAGCTGAAGTGGAGGAAGCCTTGCTGCAGTATTTATGCCTGTGTTAGGTTTACTGTGTCAACAGCAGACTCCTTGCTCTCTTGTGGGCCCTTCGCTGTTCATGTCACAATTTGTACTCAACAGCTGGTGGCAGCTTCAGTCACTTCCGCCACCGCACTCTGGTCGCTTTAGATTGGCTTTTGCCTGTTTCATGTTGAGTTGCCTGCATTAAAGGTTCTATATTGTTAGCCTAACAGCCTAAGTCAGTGGTTCTGAAACTTTTTACAGTGGACTACCCCCTGAAATATACTTTTTTAGCCAAGTACCCCCAACTTTCGCTTCAGCATTTTTGATTGAAAAAAAAAAGGAAAAATTTGTTCCTGTGCCAAAGGTATCTGTTTTTATTTTCAAATCTTTCTAAACAAACAACATATATTTAACTATAATACATTAAAAGTAACTTTTATGTGCAAAATATAAAGTGAAAGGTGCCCTCTTTCATTGATAAGAAAAATAAATGAATTGGTTATTAATGAATAAATGAACCTTTCATCAACAAAAAATAATTACTTAATTACTCAAATAAACTCATCTTGAATAATATAAAATAGAAATGTTCTTAAAATATTACCAAAGCTTAAACAAGACGATTGAAAGTAAAAGTTGGAGTGTAAATTGTACTATATGAATGTATTTATTGTGTTATATATTTCACCTTAAATTCTCATTATTTATTTTGCATTTAGTACATGATGACTTATTTAATCTATTTTTCCCAAAAAATTTCAAATACCCCCATTTGAGAAGTCATTCACTATATGGACAAAAGTATTGGGACACGTTGAATTCAGGTGTTTCTTTTCTAACAGGGGTCTGGGATACAAAACAATAATGACAAATGTCATAATATAGTTTTACTAGCGCATTGACCCGTGTGGATCCAGGGGTTCTAGATGTGGTAGTTTTTACTCTGTTTATTCATGGATGCTGTACCGTATTTGTCCAACAGTCACCGCCAAAGCATTCTGGCCTTAGCAACGTGGTTGTAAGGTGATTGTATTCCAGAATTACTTATATCTCCTAAAATATTGGTTCTATCAACTTGTCATTTTTGCTGGTCTATTCCTTGATCAAAAACACATAAGTATGCCAAACTGCAGCAGTCAGCTCTTTCCTGATTTTGTGTGAATCCCCATGTACACACACACACACACACACACACACACACGCATGCACACAGCGGTCACTTGGCTTTTATAATATACAGGGTGGGGAAGCAAAATTTACAATATTTTGAGGCAGGGATTGAAAGACAGTGTATGACCAGTTAGTTTATTGAAAGTCATGAGAATTTATTTGCCACAAGAAAATTGACATAATAGAAAATGTTTTTATTCTACACTCAAAAAAATGATTCTTGGCTCTAATAAACATGAAGTAATATTTTAAAGTAAAATGTAACTGAAATATATGAAATTTAAAGTTTATTTATCCAAAAAAGTCAAACATAATGTGAATATGCTTAGTATAAAGTGAATCTAAACAAATAAAGTAAACTTTATTTACTAGATCACATGAAAAGGCTGAGCGTCACAGTCAAACACAGTTTATGTAAAAGTTTGCATTAACTAAATCAAATCTGACTGAAGGTATTTAATTTATTCCTATTGACTCAGTATGATAGAAAAAACATTGTATTAAATGCAACTCTTTACATTAAACTTATGTAATAAAATTACATGGAAAATTTACATGTAATTAAAATACATAAAGTCAACATTTTTGGCTTAATTATTTTTTTGAGTGTATGTGTCCTCCTTCTTTCTCAATAACTGCCTTCACACGCTTCCTGAAACTTGCGCAAGTGTTCCTCAAATATTCGGGTGACAACTTCTCCCATTCTTCTTTAACAGTATTTTCCAGACTTTCTCGTAATAGTTTTGCTCATAGTCATTCTCTTCTTTCCATTATAAACAGTCTTTATGGACACTCCAACTATTTTTGAAATCTCCTTTGGTGTGACGAGTGCATTCAGCAAATCACACACTCTTTGACGTTTGCTTTCCTGATTACTCATATGGGCAAAAGTTTCTGAAAAGGTATGGATAATAGTGTTAGGTATGATTATGACATCAATATATGTTTGGTTTTCAAAACAACTGACGTAGTGCCTGCTGAGAAAAAACAACTAAATGTTCATTGTAAATTTTGCTTCCCCACCCTGTAGAGATTATGATAAATATCATTGCATTGGTTAGTTTGGTTTAAATTGTTATCTTTGCTTCCAAAATGCCTCAGAGATGGTGTTTACTAAATTCTTCTCAACATTGATTTTCTTTTTTTTTTTTAAATCCATGACTATGATCTTAAATGTGCTACCTCTAAATTACCAAAATATTTTTTCATGTTCTGACTGTAAATAATTTTTCTCTACCACAACTAACCATCTACTTTCATCACATCTCACTTAGGAAGAAAAATCTCCCATTAAACTTCAAGGAAATACTGATGTTTATAAACTATATGGACAAAAATATTGGGACACATCATGTCTACAGCTGTAAGATGTCCTGTTCAGGCTGATTTGACATATGAACATCAATATTAATAATCAATACGATATCGATCACAATATAAAACTATATTATGATACTTGTCATTATTGTTTTGTATCCCAGACCCCTGTTAGAAAAGAAACACCTGAATTCAACATGTCTCAATACTTTTGTACATTTGTGTATAAGTTAGGCAATTATGAGGCTAACAAAGTGCTTATATAAAGTTTGTGTTGGTGTCTGTGTTGTGCTGGTGTTAGCTGATGGTATTTCTTAACTAAGTAGTTAGTGTTACACACTGTTGTGGCTGTAGAGGAGCAGAAGAGAGGCATTTAAGGACACAAGATAAATCATGTGAGGATTTTCACTGTAAAAAAACCCCAAGTCTTGTACGGTGTTATGTGACGACTATCGATGCTATCATACTGACACTACGGAAGTTTAATATTATTTTGGTTGGACATATGATGGGACACATTATACATGTGGAAAAAAACTGAAGTAGATGTTGTAGATAAATGTTTTGAGCAGTTGTAGCTCAACATCCAAGTCAGCATGATATATCTGTTTGACTATAATCCTTAACCCACCCCAACACAAAAAGAAACACAGAATGCTGACACATGAATCAGTAATCCTGATTTAACAAATGTTCCCCTCACACTGGGCACGTGTTGGTCCATCCTTTTTCTGCTTCTTCCCCTCAGTGTATGTCTCGTCTGTCTCTTTCTCAGAGTCCATCCCCTTCCATTCATCTGCCCTGTCTTCCTGCCTCCACGTGTCACTTCTGCATCTATTGTTCTTGAATCCACATCACATACAAACGAAGACTCCAGAGGGCGGAACTGTCAACCCCGGCTCATGGATCCTCAGGACAGTAATGACTCCCAGGTCTACTGCCTCTGGATGAGCCTCCATGTTTATCCTTCTCTGTCCTGCTGGATTCATGAACTGATATGTGCTGTAAAATCAATCTATCAATCAATCAAATTTCAAAATCATAACGAAAGTTATCTCATGACACTTTACATAAAGAGCTGGTCGAAACCAGACTCTCAAGCTAATTTACAGAAACCCAACAGAAGTGTGTAAAATGTGTCGAGTATGGCGTCAAAATACATTTGATCTATCAGGAATGTCTATTAACCCATAAGGACTCAGTGTGATATTTGTCTCAGTTCCCAAATGATTTTTTCTATATTTAACCACCTTTATTACCATTTATTGTAATATTATCTTCTGTATTTTGTGTTGTTTTTTTTTTTAGTGTAAATCATGTATTTTCTTATATTTAATTTTCTAGTCATGTAAATGTTCATAAAAGCTCAGAGTAAAGTTGAGGGTTATCATATCAAAACTTTGAGAAAACTGAAGAAAAAGTGACTTTTTCAGCAAAATCTCTCATTACCTGATCATAAACCCAGTGTGTCCATCCACTGTCATTGATACAATTCCATGGGTTTTACTGGTGAATCAATGTTGTAGAAGATGACTGTGTTTCTATGTCCACTATGGAGCCTCTGAACGTCCAAATGGGTCATATCTGATGACCATGAAAAGATGACAAACTGTATTTTACACCAATTTTTTTACATGTATTGATAGGATTAGTGGATCAACAGGTATTAAACAGTTCAGATCAGTAGATGATTTTGCTCACCAGTGGATGTTTGGGTCTTTATGGGTTAAAGAATAAAACTGAGTGTCAAAATAATACTGATGAATAAACTAAAACCTAGAAGAGAAAACAAAAGTGACAGAAGATCAGAATTTATTACTAATGAAATATATTTGTGTAAACTAGGACTCACACAGAGCCTAAAGATGTGTTTCTCTTATCTCACACTTGACTGTTGTGTATTTATTCTAGACTTAATAGACTTACTAGTTACAAAAAAACAAAAAAAACAAAAGCAAAAAAAACAATGAACTGTTTCGCATATCTGTATGGCCTGTGTGCATTTACAGATAATGGTAAATGGTAAATGGACTGAACTTATATAGCGCATTTTCTACACCTTCACGGTGCCCAAAGCGCTTTACAGTTCCTCACATTCACCCATTCACACACACACTCACACACCTGCAGGCGACTGCTGCCATGCAAGGCGCTGCCTGGCCCTGCTGGGAGTAATTTAGGGTTCAGCGTCTTGCCCAAGGACACTTCGACATGTGGACAGTCGGAGTCAGGATTCGAACCGCTGACCCATGGTCAAATAATCCTGAATTAAACAAAACCAGAGTAAAATTAGCATACTTCGCCAGACTTTTTCATACCTACTCTTGTTGGTGTGAATATCTGGCCTTTTCAGTTTGTTCTAAACTGAATTTGCAGATGTGAAAAAAGAAGAAGGAACACAAGATGAAAAACAAGCAGACGATGCTGACACACTCCAACAACAACTGGAGATTTCCATTAAAGTCATTTTACCAGTACGGTTCAAGTTATTGGTTGATGTAATGAAATTCAGCATCCTCCTAATAGTGCAAAGGGTTTTATGAATCATGATCAAATCCTTTTCAAGTTCCTGAGTACAACAGTGCTGTGAATGAACCACCCTAGACATTTTGTCACAGGTTTATTTTTCTAACCTAACACTGTTTTCAAAGACTAATGAAACCTGCTCAGCGGCCCACTTGCCTTCTGGCCAAAATGCATGTATCACTTCATCTGCCCCCTGAAATGAAATTGTTTGTTGGTCTATAAATAATCAGTAGCGCAGCAGTGTGAGGCCACAGAAGGATCTGCCGTCCATTAGTTGTGTTGCATCCCTAATGAAGCCTGTTGACAACGGCTGTAATTAGCCACGGCGTTTTGTGTTCCCTTTGTTGGTTGAGGTGTCGAGACGTTCCTTCATATCTCGTCACTGACGCATGCTTGTCATCGCACCTGGCAGCCATTACTGTGAGAAATCTCTTGTGTGAAATTGAATGTGAGCGACTGTGATGCTGCTTTTAGGTGACAGCTGTTTGTAACTGTAAATGGCTGCATCCAATGGTGCATCCAAAACATGTCATCACACAGAGTAGTAGTGATCTGGCTGGAATTTTAAGTAAAGGTTACTTCTGGTTTACTCTGGAAAAAGAGGATGTCATTCTGAAATAGCTGCATGGTCATGTTATTGTACCAGTTACTAGATAACTGTTGTCTTGAGCTATTTTTTTTCTAAGAAAGGGTAAAAAAAAAATAAAAAATAGATAGATAGATAGATACAAATGTAGACATGAGCAGTTCAGAAGTGAAAGACTTAATTACTCTGACTTATACAAAAAGTTTACAAGGAAGTCATATTACTCCATTACTTGCTCAATATGAGGCTTACAACTATAAACAAATACAAAAGGCTGCAAATGTGTAGACTTTGTTGGCCTACATCTAAACATAAATCCCAGGTGTGTGTGGACCAGTGTTGAGAGTAACATGTTACAAAAGCAATGCATTACAGTAATAGATTACTTTTGCTGTAATGTGGTAGTGTAAGGCATTACTAATCAATTTTCAGTAATATTTTAATAGCACTTGCGTTACAACACACTTTTCGCCCATAATCTAATTGCTCAAATAAAAAAACAGAAAAACAGCATGACCTTAAGAATCACCTTATAACCTTAATGAATCAAAAATGTGTTAGGAAAGTGTTATTTCTTGTTGGTGTTCAGCCAATGGGTGAAGATGACAGTACAATGAACACATGGATGTATACTCATTACTAATACAGGACTCATGTAATGCATCACAGTTCTGAGACAGTTATATTGTAAGGAAAGGAATTAGTTCTAAATAACAGTAACAAGTAATCTTGTATTACAGTTTGGAAGTACCTTGCACAACACTGGTGTGGACACAAATGCAGGTCACAGTAACACAAGTCATTGTGTTAGGAAGATGAACTGGGATCTTTTTGATATGAGAAAGCAGGTATAATTTCAGAGGTGTTTGTATGTTTACTGTACAAAAAGCTGTTAAATGTATAAAAAGATGTTTCTGTTATTGGTGTTAAATTATGGAATGACATAAATACACATTAAAAGATGTGCAATTCATTAATAGTTTTCAGAACATTGGTTCAGAAAAATATTTTTGAGAGACACAAGCAGAAATAATTTCTGCTTTGATTGGTGCCTAAAACTGATTTGGATTTCAATGTCGGTGAGGCGTATATAAGCATTTAGCTTCTGCCTAAACCTATTCAGTCTCAACATAATTCACAGTAAAATTAGTCTCATTGTTTGTATTTTCTGTTATGAATGATGACTGCGTAAACCTAAACCTGATGAGGTTATTGACAGTGGTAGTATTGGTCCAACTGGTATTCCAGGTTTATTAGTGGGAGAAAAGGATGTTGTGAGCTCCAGACCAAGACAAAAAGAAGCCTCCAGATTGTTACCATCAACAAGTTCAGAAGCCAGGGTCTGTCACAGTCTGTCAGTGTCCCTGAAAGAAGAAAACATTTGCACTTCTGTAATGGATCATTAATGCTGAAAGTACATAAGGATTTTGAATTAATACATGCTGCATTTAAGACCACAGCTTTTCCAGGGTCATCCACATATATTTCACCAGGACAAGACAATGCAAAACAAGTAAAACAGCTGGTGTCTTCAGGGCCTAAACATCTTATATGAGAAATACCAACGTTACAAAGTGGTACATGCTTTACTGTCTTGGGTCTTTGTTGAATGTGTTGCAGCAAAAGAAAGAGAAAATGAATTTAAAAATGAAATTAAGATGAACAGACTAGAGATAAAAAACATACTGTGTTCATATTTTTAACAATGAAACATAACTCAAAGTAAATTTTAATATCACTTCTTTGTTTTTTGATCTCCATTTTCCAGACCTTCCCAACTTTGTCTTACTTAGGTTAGAGTTGTGTTGAAAGACAAAACACAAACTGGTTTTTCGGTTTAAGAAACGATTCCCTGGAATCCTCATGTCAAAAAATAATCACAGATTGATCCCACTCATGAGCAGCATTGCAGCATCCCGTCATTGTACAGTAACAACAAAACAACACAATGCTGCAAAACAGTTGCTTAGCAACCTCTGCCTGGACAGTGTTCAAAGATGTAGAAAGCAGTGGTCCACCTCAAATGCAGCCGTACTGACTATGT
The DNA here is from genome assembly GCF_902148855.1 of Sphaeramia orbicularis. Classification (NCBI taxonomy): domain Eukaryota; kingdom Metazoa; phylum Chordata; class Actinopteri; order Kurtiformes; family Apogonidae; genus Sphaeramia; species Sphaeramia orbicularis. Next base: position 44,363,157 of record NC_043977.1, read on the forward strand.
ACTCTATAAATGTAGCCATACAATGTGTTGTAATGATAAATCTAGTCTAAATGTTTCTATCAAAGCAACTTAAACTATGAAGAAAATGTTTTTGAGCTCATCAAATTCATGTTTTATCAGGATACTAAAGACAATTTTCACGTAACATCAAATATTTATAAGTGGAAAGAGCAAATTTTCCATGAAATGACTCAACAGAGACCTGAAATATTCTGCGTGCACAGATGATATAAAACTGGAGAGGTCGTTTATTTGGGCTTAAGTTTGCTAAAGTCTCAAAACTCTGAATAAGATGACAGAAGACACATGTATTTACACAGATTTATGACTTTGCTATAATTCTCTATGAAGTATCAGGATAAGAGCTGTTCTATATGTGAAAACATATGTTCTGTCTAAATAGAACAGCGGCGGGTGGTACGAAGACCACCAGTTCTACTAAAGCTGCATTCAGACCGACTCCCACTACATATGAAAACTAACCTAGTACTACAGTCAGGTCCATACATATTGTTTTATTTTATTCAGAATTGTAATTTTCTTGTCTGTATGTGATTGGATAATTATCACTGGCTTCTTGAGTGAGATAGAGATGCGTTTAGAGCTGCAGGATGAACATAAAGCAGATGATTAACCTGCTCCAGATGAAACCGGTAATAAAGTGTAGTCCTGTTTGACCTTTTACACCTCAGTTTAGCTTTCTCCTCCTCTGTGTTTTGCACAGAGACTTCACTTTAACAGAGTATGAGGCCGAAACCTAAACAACTGAGTACCAAAATGCAAGTAGACTTTCGTCATACATTAAACTCACAGACTCGTGACAAGCATCGTCTGACTGAAACACTGAATTTGACTCACATACACATTCATAACCAATGTGTTCATGCTCTTGTGCTCTCTTGTCTTTTTTAGTGACAGCCATCATAGTTACATCATTTGGCCAGCTGTCACTTTGACCAGTCACATACATATTAGTACATATTCCAGCATTAATATGAATGTTGTATATCTACATAATCACTATGATGATTTGCAGAGTCATAAAACTCTGTCTGTGATCCAAAGGTACCGTTTGAAATGCAATTACTGTCACATAGTTTGATATTAATGTGATAATTTCTTAACCCATAAAGACCCAAACAGCCACCAGCAACACAAACCATCTACTGATATAAACTGTTTAATAGCTGTTGATCCACTAATCCTATCAATCCATGTAAATAATTGGTGTAAAATGCGGTTTGTCATCTTTTCATGGTCATCCCATTTGGACGTTCAGAGGCTCTGTAGTGAACGTGGAAACACTATCATCTTCTACAACATTGATTCACCAGTAAAACCCATGGAGCTGGATCAATGACAGTGGATGGACACACTTGTTTTATGATCAGTTAATGATGTATTTTGCTGAAAAAGCCAATTTTCTTCATTTTTCTGTGTTTCTGATATAATAATCCTCAGATTTAATCGGAACTTTTTAGGACAATTATGTGATCAGTAAAGTAAATATGGTAAAACACCTGATTATCATTGAAAAAGCTCAAAGTACAGAGGTTAATATTATAATAAGTGGTGATAAATCACTTAAGAAAGGTTAAATAGAGAGAAAAATTCGTATGTGAACTGTCATAAAAGTAGCACTGGGTCTAAATAATTGGTGTAAAATTGCAGTTTATCATCTTTCCATGGTCATCAGGTATGACCCATTTGGACGTTCAGAGGCTCTGTAGTGAACGTGGAAACACTGTCGTCTTCTACAACATTGACTCACCAGTAAAACCCATGGAGTTGGATCAATGACAGTGGATGGACCCACTTGTTTTTACATTCAGTTAGCAATATCATTACTGAAAAAGTCACTTTTTCTTCATTTTTCTCTGTTTTGATACAATTAACTTTGAATTTACTCTGAGTTTTCATGAACATCTACATGATCTGTGAATTAAATATAGGAAATTACAGGATTTAGTCTATCCTTGATATGTATAGCAATTTTGTGTTTTGTGCATGGTCAGAATTTGGTCTGACGTGAGTACGATTTTTGAGTTATTTATGGGATCGGACATAGGAATTTAGAGTAGGTTGAAGGATGGGGTAAGGGGGCGGGAGATCATAAATTAAACTTCATCCTGCTCCTTTTTGAATGTTGGACTTTCTTTTATATAATCATTTTGTTGTTTAATTTTAATGCAATTTTGAAATAAATAAATAAATAACAAATAAACAACAACAAATTTACACCATAAAATTCTAAATACAAGGGAAAATACTATTTTTTAAAAACTGATGATAAATCAGTTAAAAAAGTTATAAAAAGAGAAAAATTCATTTGGTAACTACCACCAAGGTAGCACTGGGTCTTCATGGGTTGAGGGAATAACTCTGTGGATGTATACATTTTTATATTACATGAGGTGTATTTAGAAGTAGCCAAAAGTTGAATTCTTGCATCACAACACACAGCTCTCTCCTACATATTCACTTTTACACTGACAAGAAAATTAGTGGATATAATACTAACAGTGTAATTACTAAATGGTTATACACATTTTTATTTCAAGAAATATTTGCTTGACTCATATGCATGCAGATACTATTCAGTCATAAGCCGAGTGTGTCTGTGTATGTGTTAGTGCAGATACATCATGGTCATCCTGTTCCTCAGGGGTCAGTGGGCAGGTTGTTAGTGCTGTCTATGATAACATAACTACCACACCATCAACAGTGTTGGACTAAAACACTCTACAGCCACAGGCTGTTACTGCCAGCAGATGAGTCACTAAGAACAGGTTAAATCACTGCTTAGAAAACACATCTGCATGAAACATTTTAGTTACAAGTTTAGTTATTAGGATAAAAATGATTATTCAAGCAGCATTTATGCTCCAAAGGTTATACTTGTACAGGCTGTAAAGTGTTTTAGCTTCCTTATACAGATTAGCTTCATTCTCTACATCCTTGTAATGTCATTTTAATGGCCTCATCTATCTGCCTAAACTGAAAAAAAAAAAAAAGCACACACACAGAATCTAAAAATATTTTTTGCAAGTTTTGGTAAAAACAAACAAATGCTAAACAATAGTAAGTACAAAAACTACATTCATCTGCTGGTTGGAAACTAAATAAATGCTTTTCATGTGAAAACAGTTTTCATATGGGAAAAAAGGAAAATTAAAGATTCCTTTTATTGTCATTATATACACAGAGCATACACAACGAAATTCTGATGCACTTGTAAAAAAAAAAAAAAGGTACTTCTTGAGGAAAAAAAAGGAAATATACAATGCAAAAAATGTAAATAATAAAAGCAGAAAAAACAGTAAAACACACACACACACACACACTCTGCCCCTCTCTCATTCTGTCAAGTCACACATTTACACATTCATGCCTAGTTTAAGTGCAGAGTATAGTGAGAGGTAAGTACAGTAGTTATTGCACAAATATTTGTATGAATATTTGCCTTTAAAAAGGATTTGATGTATGGCATTCAAGTCAGAATAAGTTTGATTAATATAGTGCATGGCATGACTGACTGTGTTTGGACTGTGCAGAATCAACGACCCTTAACATAATGATGGTTCACCAAAGAGTGACTGTTTCAGAGTCACATGGGTTCCTCGCAGTCCCACCCCTTTAGAAGACTAGCAACAGATTCTATTCCATTCTTTCCCATTGGAAAAACGAACATAACTCACACATTTTGACTTTGAATTCATGTACCCCAAACTCACCCAAGAAATATATTACAGACATTTTCCACCATCCACGTACAGAACTGTGCACAAGTCTGAGGCCACCTTTAACTTTGTTGTTTCTACAGGGTTGAAATGAGCATATTTAGAATTAGTTCTCATTCTCTTTTCATAAGTTATAACAAGAAAATATAGAAATATAAAATACAGGCAAAAAAAAAAAAAACTACACTAAATGGGTTGCAAAGGTTAAAGTTACTATTTAGTGTGATCTTTGACCTTATGACAAAAAACAGCACAAACAGTTAGAAACATCTGACATGTGTTGAATGAAAACTTGTATAAACCATCAGAATATTAATGCATTAAATCTCATATTGTCTGAACAAAAGGGTTAAAGACATGCTAAGTGCAAAAGGAGGTCACACAATACTACCACTATGGTTTATAGAAGCTGTTCTTCTCCCTGAGACTTTTGTTTTTACTGTTGTACATACTTCACATACAGATTGTATCTTAATACAGACTGAGAAATGTGTGAGGTCATTAGAACTAAACAAACAAACAAAATTAATATTGTGCTAAGACTTACACCCTCTGAAGATGAATCCTCTTTGACATTAGATTTTTTGTCATTTGTTACCGTTATTTACTGTTTTTTTCAAATAAAGATTTACATGAAGTCCACTGTAACATCACATGTAGTTTGGGCTAAATAATCTGGACTATTTTTATTTTCTAAATTTAATCCTTTTTCCCACCAACTCCTAACCAGTTCAAAATGAAAACTGTGTTTGTGTGTAGGTTCAGCAGAGGACAAAAGTAAATACACATAGGCTACTACCAGTGTGTTCGTGTGCACACGTCTGTAATGGACTGTGTATGTGTGTGTTTACCTCAGGAGATGGAGGCTGAAGGAGGCCATTAACCTTGAGAGAGGCACAGTGTGAGTTGAGGAGGTGAACGTGTCTCTCACAAAAACACACATGAGGTTGGGAAACAGAACAACCCCTGATGCAAATGACTATATCCACATGCATGCAATTACACATATAATCCAATTAAGACGATGGCTAATCATTATATTATCTGCAAAATAAGGTATATGCTATTCTTTACATACAACAAAACAGAACAATATGTTGGTTAATTGTCAGTATTGTAAATCTAGCTCACTTTAAGCCCACTGGTTCCTGGAAAAATCATAGACATAGTTTTAAAGACTTGTTTTAAAGGGGGAAAAGGCTCTGTAGTTATCTCTAACAAATCACTGGTCTTGTATCTTTCAGCAAACATCACTGATGTAAGACTATCTTGGTCTTCTAATCCAAAAATCTAACCAGACATGCATCAACCATATCTGGTGATACACAGAATGGGTGGCCTCAATAGGTTAACTGGTGAATGAATGAATGAATGAATGAATGAATGAAGGAAGGAAGGAAGGAAGGAAGGAAGATACCCAAAGCCCAAAGGCAGACGGTAATAGTGGATCAACCCTCTATGATGTCACCTGCTTGTTTGTGAGCTCCACTTTGGAGGTCTAGACATATGCAACATGCCCATCACTATGTTTTATGGACACTAGTGGATAGAGTTGGAGATTAACATACTAAAAACCCTGACTACATCCACTAAAAGTATAATAATGAGCACCATGAAACAATTTCAGAAACCTGAAATGTAAATAATGATTGATTAATGAATGTTAAGCCTAATAATTGTATTTCGTAACAGCAACTAGAGTCACACTCATAAGATGTATACACACACTAAAAATAGGACCAATGGCCCTGTAGCTTACCGGCAAAATTAAAAGCTTTGGGAAATGTATCCAGATGCCATTTATTATCACCCAGTTATGTGTATTTATTATATTACAGAAATAGTCCATGTTTTGGTCATATTCCAATCAGAGCTGTAAAAAATTCAAATTCCAACTTGATATCATTGATACTTGCTGATTTATTGGATTAATCCACTTCCTATCTCTTATAATGGGGACATTTTTCAAAGTCGCACCAAATCCAGAATCAGATCCAGATCAAAATAATTTCAATACCTTGTGTTGACATCATCATAAAGCAGCTGTATACCAAGTTTGAAGTCAATCGGAATTGTAGTTTCGGAGAAGAAGATGGTTGAAAGTTTTGTAACGGACGACAGACGACGACAAACGACAACACCGCCGGACGCCGCATGATGACAATAGCTTATGGCCTATTGGCCGGTAAGCTAAAAACACCTACCCACAAGTTCAAATATCAAATTCAAAATGTATGATTTATTATTTAACCTTTATTTAACCAGGTAAGTTATTTGAGAGCTGATTCTCATTTTCAATAACGACCTGGACACATAGAGACAACCAACCAGTCACTTTCACAATCACACCTATGGGCAATTTAGATTAACCAATGGGCTTTAAGCACAGCCCCACCACTTCCTGAACTAAAGGCAGCTCCTTTATTTCCTGTCTTTCATTATTGGACACACTGATTAATCCAGGTGTGTCTGCTACATCTTGTTGTGACTGCTGTGGTCAGGCACACCTGGATTAATTTTGCTTTAAACATGTGTTATTTCTGCAATAAATGCGTCCATTTTAATGTGGGGGTTTATGGACATTGGCTGTCCCCCAGTGGACCTTCACATTACAACACTTATGCACTGGCTTGGACTTCTGAACCTCAGAGGTTACCTGGTCTAGCCTCAGTCTCCTGCTTCAGTTGTTGCTGAAGAGTTGCAGCAGTTTGACAGAATGATAACTGTTGTGGAAAATTTCTTGTGGCACCAGTGGAGAGAAGAAATAAAGCATGTGAGACAAAGAAGTTGTCTTTGTGTGTAAATTATTCTGCGCAGAAGGAAAACAGTCTGACAGAGTACATCAGTAGTTGGATCTGAGTGACTCCCCGAAGAGAAGTTTCCAGGTATATTTAAAATAAAGTAACCTACATTATAAGAAGACAATACTATCTGTTCAGTTCATCAGAAGAATACGTGCCTGACATTTAATGGCGTATGAGTGTCTCAGTGGTGTGATGTCCAAGGACATATGGAGGAGTTCAAAACTCAAAGATGCAAAGCAGGAATGTGCATAATTCGCTCTAACGAATCTGGATCGGGCAAGGTCAAACTGTTTATAAATCAAACATTCAAATTGTTATCCATAGATGCAGAGAGCACTAGGTGGTAATCATGAAATATCCTAACTGGTGTGGTTCATATGCAACACTACGCTGAATTACAGTGACTTGGAGTAACATATATTTTCCATTACATAACACTGCCCTCTAGAGGAAATATTTAAGAACTGCATGTCATCCTTTACAATTGTTGTGCTTCGTACCTCACAGCATTTTTACAGTTTATTTATTGAAGTTGCAAATTTAACTAGTGTAGGAGTTGTATAAAATTAAGTACAAAATAATGAGACTTATATGAAAAATTGTAAATCTTAGCAATGGAAAAGTTTAGTCACTTCAATGCTCCATATGTTGCGCTGTTGTGTTTAGCATATTTTATCAACTCTGGGTGTGTTTCAGGTTTCCGTTATAATTACTAACAAGAGAAGACCTTACAAATAATAAATGGTAAGAACTGAAATCAGGTTTTGTAAAATGTACAATTTACAGAGCCCCTAAATTACAGACATAAATATTAGTTTTTGGTGTCAGTGTTGACAAATTTAATGTGGCACCGGTGAAGAGAAGAAATAAAGTTGCTG